>NC_038250.2:4107278-4153599 GCF_000004515.6 Glycine max
GATGTTGTATGATTGACCAATAACCTTCAAACGTACAATCACAGACTCGACCTTCAAATGTATGTATAGACAAGAGTATTTGTTGGGAGATTGAATTCTTAAAATAAAATTTCAGTAATGAGAGATCGATCTTTTTGACTTGTGGTGCGAGTATAAATTGACTTGAGATTGTTCCAAAATAATTAGAAGTATAAAGTTTAAGTTTTTTACGTGCAATTGTATATATGTTAAATATTTAGAAGGAAATTTTTTTATCGTATGAAACAATCAAACTCAAACAAAATTATCTTCGATACATGTTGTATATAAAAAAATATATTAAATCTTCACATTAGTCTTCCCATGGTAATGGACCCTCTACTACATTAATGACGACATATTGCTTGTATAATTTTTTTTATTAAAAAAATTTATTTAAATAAAATAAGAAATTAAGTTACTAAATTAAAATATTAACTGAGGAAATATGTACTATTAGAAACCTAAAAACTTTCTCGTACACATGAAGGGTCAATTAATTAACAAATTATAATGTAATTGACATGTAAAACTTTCATTGGAAATGAATTATTCACTTAGACTAATCGTGTGTGGTCCATAAATATCCTAGTCTGTCAAACGTATGACTCATTCTAAAAATTTTGTATCTTTTGGTTTCAAGTGCAGGTTGGGGAAGATATCTTTCGGTGGAAAAAGCTATATAAAAGCTTTGCAGGATTTTGTTTATGTTGAGAGATAACAGTGATGGTAGCCGACAGTTAAATATGAATTATTTTTTATAATAAAAATATATTGAAAATATTTTTAAAAATATTTATTTAGTAGTTATTTTTAGTGTAAATGTTAAAAATTGATTTTTTATTTATTTATAACTTGCAGATATGAAAAGAGGATTAAAAGCGAATTTTTTTTAAAAAATATCAAAAATATGAATAAGGAAAATTTTTAACATCAAGTCCACTCCAACAAACTATAAAAAGGGAATCAAGCCAAGGAGAAAACACATCATCCCGAAGATTGAGAGTTCTCTAATGAATACATCCTAAGCTTGAGTATCTCAAATAAGAAAAATCTTTATTTCTATGTCCTTTTTCTATCCATTCTCTTTCAATTTATAAATCTTTTTTCAAGTGTAAGATCTCTTATGTCTATGAGAGACTAAACCCTCAGTTAGGGTTTGACAGACCTAAAAAGTCAAAAAATGTATTGTACACTTCATATTTATTAATGCATACATGTATTTTCTTTTTTATTATCTTTTCTTATTTTAATTTCATATATCATTTATCCTTATATCATCTTTAAGGGTTAGATGCTCGATAGAGGATAATCCTTAAAAAAAATATAAAGAAGGTCTTACATGCATCAGTTTTAGAGATTAGTCACTTGATAGATGACAATTTATAATAAAACTAAAAGAAAGGAGTATCTTAATAAAATTATTGCTAGACATAGAGTAATTGCATTATGCCTATGCATCAAAGCAAACATATAGAATTAGAACTTCATGTATTTTATCTATTGAGTGTTTGCAAAGACATTTGGGGGAAAGATAGACTTGTCATTGTGAGACATCGGGACAAGTATTTTAGCAGATGTGGGTAAGAAAATTTTTACCAAATTGATATGAAAAAATATAAAATAATACATCATAGGCAAATAAGACAGGTTAGTTTTCAATGTTATCACATTCTGAGTTTATTTTTCTTTATCTTCATCTTAATCTTTTATTTTTCTTATCTTTCTTTATCTTCTATATATTTCCTTTTATATTTATCATCTTTTAATTTCAATATTTTATCTTTTTTATCTTCTATTTTTATATTTAAATCTTTTCTTTTAAATCTTTATCTTATCTTTTATCTTTTTTATCTATTAATTTATCTTCTCATCTTTTGCTTGTAAATTAAGTTTGTTCAATCTAGATACAAACAAAATTCCTGTGATTCCACACTCGAACTTCCTCGTTACAAACTTAGTGCACTTGCCAACGAGTTAGCAGTTGCTAATCTTTATTTATGTTACAATTTTTAGCATTGATAGATATTAACCTTTGATGAGGATATACTTCTATCTTTTACATTCCCATTTTGTAGTCGGGTTAATTATGTAACTACTTGTACCTGACTTTGACATATACAAATTGAAATATACTGGTTATCTGCAGACAAAAAAAGAAAGATTTTGTCGATCGGAAAAAAAAACTGATGATACAATTCCTGCATCTGTGACAATTACACAAACAACTCTTATATGCATCACTATTAAGTGATGCTGAATGTGATACGTTGAAAGACAAAATTACCTTTATTCTCTCTATTATTGGTTTTGAGGAAGATTTTAGGATTGTAAGGAGAAGAGAATTAATTTGTTGGTTTGAGGATACGTACGTGGGAGCGTCTCTTGCATTTCACCTATTACAGTGAATTATAGGGTATAGGATTTGAGAGGCCGGTTTAGGGGAATTGCGTGAGAGGAAGGGAGTTGGAACTTATGGCAGATAATGTTGGCCCCAAATTGTTCAAGTAGTGGACCAGTAGATTGTGAGGTGGGTGGAAACTTTGTTGGCGGAACCTAAGCAAGCTGAGGTTGGATCCAGTCCCATGTTTCTTCCATTTTCTGTTGAGTGGGAGATCAGATCTTTTTTTTTTATAAATTCATGTTAATATGTACAAGATATATTATATGAGGGGAATATATCTTATATATAAAGTTGAGAGAATTAAACTTAGACTATATAATTAAATATAAATGATTAAGATTTAATTTTAAAAAATTATTTAAATTTTTTAAAAAATTATATGATTTTTTAAGTAGTTACATCATATTAAATTTTAACTTTTCATATATAATTACATGATTCAAATTGAAACTTCTCATTTTCGTATAAAATATTTTTTCTTATAAGATATATGATAGGTTAGTTATAAATAAAATATCAAGATAAAAACAGTTTAATTTTGTGTAGACAATAATAAAATACTTATAATAAAACATTCTTTTCGTGTAAATAGTAACATAAAAATATTTTTGATATATTATTTAAATATTTTTTATTAACCTTAAATAGTATTACAATGTTATTTTCCAATTAATACAGCATTACTATAATTTTATAACAATAGATATTGTATTATAAATATTATATTATTATTATATGGATTTAGAGAGAATGTTACTACAGACTAAAGTGGATGTTCCCGTTTAAAATAAAATATGAGTTTATTATTGACCGGTTCTTGACTTGATAAATCGATTCTCTATAGGCCCTAACTAATTTTGAAATAGTCTAATTTTTTTTTATTGGTTATCAAGTTGGTTGCCGGTCAAACTCATCGGTTTGATTCAATTTTAAAAGCTATGAAAAAAATGTTTCAGTAGACTATAAAAAAAGACAATATCAACACATCAACTCAACTCATGAAGGCTGAACAAATGAATGAAAGAAAAAAAAATGAAGAAAGAAAAAAATTGTTATTTACACCCTAATTTTATTATATATATATATATATATATATATATATATATATATATATATATATATATATATATATATATTGAAAAATATCTTTTTTGTAAACTACTTTTTGGAATTTTTAGAATTTTCACATTTAGAAAGTAGTTTTTGAAAGTTTTAAAAATTTTACACATTCTAGAAAATATTTTTCAGAAACCAATTTTTAGAATGATAAAAAAAGAACACTAATTGTTTTAAGATGCTCTACGTTTGCTATAGGTTGATACACTCACTTCCTTGATAATTCTTTAGAATAAATCCTAGCTAAAATATAAAAAAAATTATGAAATTCTAAAAGAGATCGTAGAAACATGAACTCATTAATGCATGACAGTCCAATCACAATGATGAAAATCATTCAAATTCACTGCAACTACAACATCACTGTCACCGGCTATCCCAAAACTGCAAACTTTACCCCTTTGGTGGTGCCTTTTTTTTTCTATAAAAAAAATGGTCCCCAGAAAGCAATTTCCGAAAAATGTTAAACATTTAACACTTCCTAAAAGTATTTTGAATGTGTTGAAATTCTAAAAAATGTTGGAAAGGTTTCTCCAGAAATATGATATTTCTGAAAAAATATTATAAAAAAATGTATTAGTAAAATTAGATGGTGTAATTAAATATCAATTGCCCGAACCTAATCTCTACCTGGACAATGTCTTAATATGAGCCAAAATTATGAATGTGCGCGATCTTCTAACACATTTCAATTTTCTTTATTTTTTTATTACATTATAAATTCTATTATACTTATAATTTTATCTTTTTTTTTTATTTTTACTTTGTCTCAGGATTAACTCATTGGATGTTTATCAAACATTTCATATCTTAATGATTTGTTTTCCTATGATGATACATGTATCCACTTTAAATACTTCATTCATGATTTTAAATTGTGGTTTGCAACCTCAATTGCGGCCACAACGTTGTCCGCAATTACATCGTGGCCGCATCAATAATATTTTCTTGCAATTGTCCGCAATGTAAAAGTATTTGTCTCGTTCCAAATGCAACCGCAACCACAATTTAAAATCATTATAACTTTATTAACAGACTAATCATTTCCTTTGAACTTTGTTCATCTATCAATTCATATAACTATGGGTGGTTTGAGGGTGGCGTGGTGACAAAGATGGATGATGGGGGCAATACAAAAGCGTAACTCGGAGCAAAAAGATCTAGTGGTGGGACAAATGGGGAAGTGGGAGGGAGAAGTGTGGGAATGGAATTTAGATGGAGGAGGGGATGGTTTGAAGAGTAATGTTTGATAAGTTAAATTGGTTTACACAAACCTATTTTAATCTGCATAAATTTTGATTGATTGATCGATGTCCCTCGTGTTAGTCCTTTTTCTGTGACTGGATTTTAATTAGTTTGGCTTGTTGCAAGTTGAGCTAGAGGAAGTGAAGGAGAATCAGAAATTAAGGTCCATGCTAAATAAGATCTCTGAAAACTAAGCTGCTCTTCAGGAATGAGTTATTGTTGGCGATGCAGCAGAAGAAACTATCTTCATCACCTCGAAATAATGACGACATGCAAGCAAGTTTGACTTTGAATTTGTTATATATATTCTTATTTTGACTAATAATTCATTTGTGTTCTATTGTAGTTGCTATGAAAATTATATTAGTATTAATTTACTTGCTCAACCATAGGACTACACTAATAATACTAGATTAACCTAATGATATTATTAAAATAATATTTGTCATATAACTAATAATAATATTATATACCTTTAATATAAAAAAACCCGAAAGATAGGAATTTTCAATTCCAAAGGATTATCCTTTAGAGCAAAAGGAAATTATATAACAACAAACTAAGAAAAGAAACTTAAAAGTTGTGAATTAAAATAAGTTAAAGTTATATCTTTCTATATATATATATATATATATATATATATATATATAACTTCTTTATATCATCAAATGGCTAACAACCATTCGACATTCATAAACGCTGCCTATAAAATCTGAAGTTCTTTTAATCAATCAAGACGCACTAAATCAGTATATTAGACCATTGCTTGTTTCTGATTTGTTGGGTGCTCTTTTAAAAAATTCAGTGTTAAATTGTGCTTAGTTTAATTGAAGGTTATTCATAAAAAGAAATAGATATTTTATGCTACTTCTTGAAGTTCATTATTAAAATGTTTAAAATTTTGAATTGAATTTTTTAGATTAATTATGCATAGTTTTAGTTATAAATTTTGAGTGAATTGAATTTTATGCTACTTTAATTAAAAAAAAAAATGCTCCCCGTCCTGCGCTGCCTCACCCTCAAGCCGACATCTCCATGAGTGATTTCTACAAATTAATCTAACATTGCTGCGAAAGAGTATAGCACGAAAATTTTAACAAGGCTAATGTTTAAATATAATTGGTTCATTAGTGAATCAAAAACTGAAAAAGATTCAATAATAAACGAAAATCACAGGATATCTTTCATATATGACATTTGTACTGTACGAATTCGTACCAATAATATTTCTCTAATCTTATTATATTAGTTCACCAATTCCCTTTTAACGTCTTTGCAGTTAGAATATTATAAGGCATGAAACAAAGCTTGTACGTCATTGTTGCAATAAAGCAGAATTGCAATAGCTGGTAATGTTTTCGAGGAGACGTGATTATAACTATTCATATTATTAAAATAATAGTTAATATATATATATATATATATATATATATATATATATATATATATATATATATATATATATATATATAAAGATGTTTCAAATGAGAATAATTAATTTTAATCATTGAATCACAATTTAAAATTTTTTATGTATAAATTAAAATTCAATTAAAAAAGTCACATGCCTGCTCTCATTCTCTTTTCAAGGGTTATCTTTGTTAAAAAAAATTCCACCAACAAAAACAGCGCTTCAGTTTTCAAATTCATGCTTCCGAGCCAAGAGAACATGGATGATGACAATAAAATCAACAGACCTCTAAGTTTTCATCTTCGTTCTCTATTAATTTCAAAAACACTTTGTTTTTTCCTTAAGAGATCCGAGCAATAATTAATTAACGCTTTCCTTTGCCATGATCATTCATTGATTTTAATTTTAAAAAAGTTTAATTATTATTTTAGTCCACTGATTTATTTTGTAAGTTCAATTTGATCCTCTTATTATTAAAAGTTCAATTAAATTCTATATTTTTTTTAAGAAAATTCAATTTGATCTTTTTACTTTTAAAAAAAATTCAATTAGGTTCATTATTATGTAAAAGTAGTTCAATTTGGTCCTTTTTTTTTCTTTTATTTGTTCCAAAAATTTTGAAAAATGGGACTGAATTTTGATTTATAATGGAACCAAATTTAACCTTTAGAAGCTTTTAGAAATATAAAGAACTAATTGGATCATTTTAAAAAATTAAAGGAACTAATTAAATCTTTTAATAACAACAGAAATAAATTAAACTTAAAAATTAAATTAGAAGAAAAGAAAAGACACTGCAACAATGTCTTAATCTCTGAGACGGAGAAAATGTCAGACAGAGAGAATTCTTCGATAGAGCACTGACGATCCATCACTGTTTTCCTTCATTGATCTTGGTGGGAGTCACTCTCGTGATGGCAATCTCGGTGCCAATTACGGTGGTTCCAACGGGACACTTGATGGCAGGACGGTGAGGAAGCATGTTTTCATGAAGGCAATATTAAACTCATGGATGTTTAACGTGCACATGATTTTTTTTAATTGAATTTTAATCTCATCCATTAATTTTTTTTAAAACTGGGATCCAATAATTGAAATTAATTGTTCTCATTTGAAACATCCTATATATATAACAACAGCTAAAGTAACAACATACTATGCACTAGTTAATTTGAAATTGTCATTAAAAATAATTACAGTTGATATACAAAAGTAAAAAAAATCATCTAAACTAGTTAAATTGTTTAAGCTAGGCATTAAAAACATTTCTTTCTACTCACATCCAATTTGAAATGTGATCGAAAAAATGTTGCGCTTTGATTAGATTTTGTTTGCCGAGGTGTCTTCTATGCCAAAAGCTAGAAATTAATATAAATTTTGGGATCAAACTTCTGACCATATGCATAATGAACATGGTTAACTATTTGTCAACCGGACCAAATCATGTTAGTAATCATTTTATTAGATATTCTTTTGGAGTTTATTTATCGCGTATGAGTTTTTATTTAAAGCTTCTACTGCAGTAAGAGTTAGTTGGGTCTTGCTAGAAAGTATATGCCACGATTTAATTAGGATCACACACAGTAAATATTTGAGTTTTTCTCTTAAAACATGTCACACTGACACAATACATATTAGTACTAACATTATTTTCAGCTACTTGTGAAATATCTCTAGTGATAAGAAAGACAGACCTTACTATGTATCCATCCTCTCACGTACGACTGATGATATTATATAGATTTTTTATGATCAGGGCTTAAAAGCCTGAACACTATGATATTATATAGATTTTTTATGGTCAGGGCTTAAAAGCCTGAACACTATCTCAAATGTGGGTTTTATCCTCCTCATATTGTATGTCAGGGGGAGGCACCGCCACTTCTAGGCGACCAATAGTATTCTCGGCAGCATTGTCTGCAATCTCCCGACTCTGTCAGCCAGCAACAACCACAATAGCATTTATCTGCTTGCTTTTGAGAAAGATTGTCAACGTATTCGTAGTAAACACCCGGCCATAACGAGGGGGAGGAGGAAAACAAATGACCATAACATCAAGGTCACCACCACCAACAAATTTGGCATCACCCTGTTCGTTAGTTATTTTGACAACCTCACCTGCAAACGCTTGCATTAGATCTTAACACATGAACCATTTACCATAGAAAGAAAATAATAAGAACACAAGTGAAAAACTGAATTTTACAAGGATAATTTTTTTTTAAAAAAAAATGTATAACGTACAGAGACAAAATATTTAGGTCATAAAAAAATTATAAAACATTTATAGCAAAAATGTATTTTTTTGTGAATATTTATAAAAAAAATATATTAGTAATATGTCTTTTTCATAAATTTACTATATATTTAAATGTTTAACTAGTGTTTTGAAAACATGTATAGATATTCTATTTGAAATATAAGAATGTATAAGGAAAAGTGATATATAGCTCACCCTCCTTTGAATGGCTGGCTGCCACCTCTGATGAAGATATCAGAAGGAGCATGGCCAACATGCTTGCTGGGATAAGTATTGCTATCTTCTTCTTCGAACTCATCTTTCAGAAGTAAATAAACCACAAAAGATTAACTCAAATGAGATATATTTGGTACTGAAGGATGAGAAAAATAGTGACAATGTTTACTAATATATACTAGTTAAGATCCGATTATAATTCATAACAAAGTGTACGTTGTCAAAAGGTGTTAAATTAATTGTAACTGACCGTTCAATGAATCCAAACATTACCAGAACGCAATAGCATAACGTTTTGCAGGCGACGTGATTATAACTATTAATATTATTAAAATAATAATTAATGCCAATGTCTTATCAAAAGTATAATGAACCCAAATATCAGTATATGAAATACTAAGATTTTAATAATGCGGAAAAATATATTTCTAATATCCTTTAAAATTCTTGAATTAGTTTAATTGATGAAAATATGCATCATTTTTTCTATGAATACAAGCATGTCATATAAACTTTATTCATAAAAGGTTCTTTAAGTTATAAAATATAAAGATATGTGTTCTAAGATACTATTTCATTAAATATCATAAATAAATCTCTAAATAAAATTCAAGTGTCTCATTCAAGAAATAAATACAATATAGATTTATGAAGATACATAAATCTTAAATTGATTTCTACTAATACAAAACATAAATAAATGATGAAGAGTCAAATCTCCCCCCTAAATCCACTATTAAGATCGCATTAACCATAAGTGACATGCGTTCCTCAAAGGCTACATCATAATATACTCCATATTAAATGACACAATCATCAAAGTTCAACAAAAAATGTAAGGATAAGTTCATCTTAAAAGAAAATAACATATAAAATAAATATAAGATCAAGATTTAAAAAGAGATATAAAAATCTTTCATTTTTCCAACAACCATGTATTAATACAACTCCTCACGTAACACATCATTCTCAGGTCACAATTATCAATATATATGTCTAACTATCATGTAATGTCATGTTGGCTCTTTACTCTTAGAAGATTTCACCTTTTGAGCGATTTACTTAAGTATATCTCTTAACAAAGTCCTATTTTGTGAGTTGACCATTCAAGAAAACTAGAATTAACCCTGCAGAAGAAGTATGATTTTATTGAAAATAGATGAAAGTGAGTTGTGACTTACCTTGATAAGATTTGCAAAGACCTTAATCTATCTATAGGAGTTTACCCACTCATCCATTCTATAGCCTATTCGGCATTAGTCACCACGACATCCACCAACACTATGTTTAGGGCCTTCTTAGCACCCCTAACTTACATACCTACTCGCTTGTAATGTCATACATCAATGCATGCATGTTATGATCATTCAAATCAATATCATGTGTTATCACAAATTCAATCACCAATCTTGACATAATAAGGGTTTCTTAGTATTAGAAAATGAATAAAGTAAAATGATGTTTTAAAAAATAAAAATGGATGTTTTAATTGATTATTTATTTAATGAAATAGTAAAATAGAGTTCCATTTTATAAAATAATAAAATAAAGAAAATGGAGTAAATAATAGGCTTAAAGTACCATATATATAAATAGAAATATATTAGGTCAGTTTTTATATTTACGATATGTTTCTATGCTCTCTCTTTCTCCTAACTTCATTCTTCATTCTTCCTCTCCCAAAACTTTCTATTTTTCCCGCATACACCCAAACATGTCTTAGTAAAACTGAAATCCCGAACTCATAAAACTAAAACCTTCTCTTGAAATTGATTGAGGGGCTTTGTGAACCATGATGTAAGCAAATGTTATATGTTATTAACCAAATGAATAAGTGAATGACTATATGCCTTAAATGTTGAAAGATTACTATTGTATGATATATATATATATATATATATATATATATATATATATATATATATATATATATGTATGTATGTATGTATGTATGTATGTATGAGAAGTGATAATGTGTTAGTGAGAAAGTGTGATGAGACATGTTTTGTGAACAAGTCTAGGATTAATAGTTTCTCAATGTCATTATACATGCTAAAGTGATGACATTAAGTTGTGAATTATGAACTGTACAATTACATAACTGTAAGACCCTTTAAAAACGTTAAGTTTTTACACGACGAACATTATGATGAAATTCACTATGAAAACTCGACGAATTGAATCACTTTAAAACACGACGAGTTAAAATGATTTTGACCCGAAACCAACTTGCATAACCAATACAAAAAATTAGACTATTTCAAAATTAGTAAGGGCCAATCAAGAATTGATCAATCCAGTCAAGAACCGGCCAATAGTAAAGTCATATTTATTTTAAACGGGAACATCCACTTTAGTATGTAGTAGTAGGGGTGGGAATAGGCCAGGTCAGGTCAGACTTTGAAAGGTCTGAGCCTAGCTTACGATGAATCTTTGAGGCCTGAGCCTAGCCTATAGCCTATCAAAGGCTTTTATTTTGGTTCAACCTGACCTTTTTGAAAGTCTGGCCTAGCCTGATAGCCTTTTTAAAAGCCTTCTACACAATAAATATTTAATATTTTATGAAGTATGAATGTAATAGGAAAGTTAAAGAAAAAGGAAAGTCAATCAAAATAATGAGGAATATAAAAGGGCATTGTAATTAAAGTCCTTGATTACAGGAATAGAAGTTATGGAGCAGTAATGTGTAATCAAAATATGATAGTTTCAAAAAAAAATTAATTATATCCAAAAAATAATTATATATTGGTACCCAAAAAATAATATAAGTATATATATATATATATATAGGCCGGCCTATCAGACTTATAAGGTTTTTTAATAAGCCCAAGCCTGGTCTATTTATTTTAATAGACTTCTAAAAAAATCTGAGCCTAACCTTTTAATTAAATAGATCAATTTAGACCAGATTTTATGTAGGTCAGGTCGTAGGCCCCTGTAGACCGTATACTAACAATAATACAATATCTATAATACAATATCTATTATTATAGAGTTATAGTAATGTTGTAATGTTAATTGGAAGGAGGAGACGTGTTTATCACATAAAGAAACAAACAATAAACACTAAATAAAGAAGAAAAATGTCTTTTTTAGGTAAGAAAATCAAGTTTTCAACTTTTTAAGGAATGTATTTTCTTGCAGAAAAAGAATTTAAGGAATGTGCTTTCTTGCAGAAAAAGAAGATACTTGAATGAAAATTTTGTATTTATGTTTTAGATTTTTAAGAGTTGAAATAGAATTTATGACTCTTGTAATTTTTTCTTTTCACACCTGAATTTACTATACACACCCCTCCAAACATAAACTAAAGTCATTCTCTTAAATCCAAAACACTAAAAATTTACTAATAAAATATTCACATACAATCAAATCACTAAATTTATTAGTTCATTCATTCAAGTACTTTAATTTAATTTAAATTTTCTTATAATTTAATTAAATCACTTGAATAATTAATTAAAAAAACACAATGTTACAAAAAGAATTATAAGATGTGAGTTAAAATAAGATAAAATTATATCTTTCTACTTCTTACATTTATATATATGATAGGATTTATGATATGATAGAAAGGGAGAGAAAAAAAGAAAAGATAAAAGAGATTGAAATGATGTTTAAAAGGATCAGGTACGTTGTTGTATATAATTCTTATTACCTACGTATTGATAAATCAAAACTAAGAAAGTGTTGAGGGAGGAGGGGGGACTAGGGCCCCTGCCTGCTCCCCTTCTATCCGTCCCGGCCCCTAACCCCAGTTACATAAGGAACTGCATGTTTTATAATAATAATAATAACAATAATAGAAGCAAAAGTCGCGATTTTAAAACAAAATATTTGCACTGAAGATTATTTCAATTTGCTCTTAAACTTGTCACACAGGCACAGTGACGTACGTATTATTCTACATTATTTATACTTGAGAAAAGACAAGCCTCTCACAACAAGAGATTTTATTCATGAAATAAGCAGCAGCCATGCCATGTAGGGCGGTTACTGCCATTCATGCGGGCAGCAACTTAGGCAACCTCCCAACGAGGATGGAAAACAACAGCCTCTCATGCAAATAGCTCCCGTTCCATATGGAGAGCGTTGGCCACCATTCCAATTCCCATAATCATAACCACCAACACCAACTAATTTGCCATAACCCACTTTATTTCTCTGTTTAACAACCCCACCTGCTGCAAACACATTAATTAAGTATTAACACGTCAAACATTTACTATATATCGAAAAATTAATTTTGCACACCCATTAATTAGGTGTATATGATTTGTGAGGGAGGAGAGGAAGAGAAAGAAAACACCACCACCAACTAATTTGGTATCAGCCACTTCATTTGTCTCTTGAACAGCCTCACCTGCTGGAACACATTAATTAAATATTAACACGTCAAACATTTACTATATATCGAAAAATTAATTTTGCACACCCATTAATTAGGTGTATATGATTTTTGAGGGAGGAGAGGAAGAGAAAGAAAACACCACCACCAACTAATTTGGTATCAGCCACTTCATTTGTCTCTTGAACAGCCTCACCTGCTGGAACACATTAATTAAATATTAACACGTCAAACATTTACTATATATCGAAAAATTAATTTTGCACACCCATTAATTAGGTGTATATGATTTTTGAGGGAGGAGAGGAAGAGAAAGAAAACACCACCAGCAACTAATTTGGCATCAGCCACTTCATTTGTCTCTTGAACAGCCTCACCTGCTGGAACACATTAACCCTTAACACGTGAACCATTTACTATAGAAAAATGAATTTTGCACACCCATTATATATATTAGGCGTATAATTAAGATGGGTTTAAATTCACCAAAAAAATGGGTTTAAATACTACTCTTGTTATTAGCTTTTTTTTCTTTATTGCTGATTTTTTTTTTTCTGAAATGCTCTTTATGAAACCTTTATTTTTGTCGGTTTTGTTTGTTATTAATTTCTTAGGTCCTGTAATATTTTCTTTATTCTGAATTAGTCCTTATAAAAAAATATAATAGAGACTGAAATTAAAGCAAATTATTCAAATATTGCAACGACAAAATAAAAAATGTTACAGGAACTAAACAAATAAAATTATAAGACCAAAACCATAAAAAAGAGAATTTTACAAGGATTATTAGGAAAAGTGCAAGGATAAAAAGTATACAAAAACACATAATTGCAGGGGCAAAAATATTTAAGTCGATAAAAAATTATAAAATGGTTACAACAAAAATATTTTAGAAGTATAGTATTTTTTTAAAAAAAATTAGCTAGTGTTTTTAAAGCCTTTATTAATATTCTCTTATTTGAAATGAGAACCATATAAGGTAAGATGATATATAACATTATAATTAACTTGCCCTCTTTTAAATTCCTGGCTGCCACTTCTGAGGAGATCAAAAGGAGCATGGCCAACAGGCCTAGGATCAGTATAGCCATCTTTGAACCCATTTTTCAATACGTACTAAATAAATTACAACAGATCGAGTTTGTTTAGTAACAAAAGATGAGAAAATTTGTGGGAATATATACTCTATATAAAGGAGTTGGAGGAAGGAGAAATAGGGAAACCTCTCTCTTACCTGGCGCCGTAACATATTAATTCAGAATTTTCAAAAGTTACTAACTGATTTATTATTATGTAAGAGCACCAAAAGTGTTAAAATAATACTAAATAGTTATCTTTTTCTTTGAAAATGTAGAATGTCAAACAAATTCATTTTTAAAAAATTAAAATTAAAATTTTAATTTCGAAAAGTGAAAAAATGCAACAAATGTATTCATCTTATGTTTGTTCTAATTTATATTTGATTTTTTATTGTTTTAAGTGTTTATTATAATATTATGTTTGTTCTAATTTATATTTGATTTTTTATTGTTTTAAGTGTTTATTATAATATTATGTTTATGACGAGTAAAAAAAAAGAAAGATAAAAATTAAATTATATTTTGGATAAATATCATTTTTGTCTCTATATTACATAGACTCTTTCATTAACGGTAATATATGAAAGTTAATGAATAAATGAATTTGTCACACTTTTTTAGTTTTATGGACTAAAATTTGAATTTTCATCTTTGAATGATGAATTTGTCACTACCTTATACAATGAAAATAACTATTACCCTAAAATTGTAACCAACCAATCTATGATATTCATATTTTATCACAAAATAATCTTATTCTATTAATTCACCAATCACCTTAATGTCATTGCGGTTAGAATATTACTTAAGCAAGCATGAAACAAAGCTTGTACGTCAGTGTTGTAATAACAGAACCTGAGAATCACAATAGCTAATAAATATTTTCCAGGCAACATGGTAATAACTAGTATTGATGATATTATTAAAATAATAGTTGTCATAACTAATAATAGTATTATATACCTTTAATATAAGAAATCAGAAGGATAGGAATTTTCAATTCCGAAGGATTGCCCTTTAGTTTGAGCAAAAGGAAATTATATAACAACAAACTAAGAAAAGAATATATATATATATATATATATATATATATATATATATATATATATATATATATATATATTGCTTTTTTATATCATCAAATGGCTAACAACCATTCGACATTCATAAACGCTGCATATAGTAATATACTTCTTATAGCCTGCTACATGCATTGATGTAGTGACCGACCTAACCCAAATTCACCTTATTAAACCTAAGGTTTGAACTTTAAATTTTAAGCATGATGAATTAATTTTTTTTTCCTTTTATCCCAATACCATCATGGTTTGATCTGGCCTTAACCCACAAAAGTTAGTGAAAACCTTTTTTTTTTTTTTAAAAAAGAAAATTTTGGTGAAAACCTTAAATCTTTCTATTCCGTTCTATTTTGCACTCACTCCATATGATCTTGTCACATTTTCATCATATAATTAAAAGTTTCACATTCTTTTAGTAAACTTTCAAAAGAGTATATAGGCTGATAACAAGTTTTAAAAATTGAAAATAAGAAAATTTAAATGAAAACTAAAAACTAAAAAGTAGCCTTAGCTTTTAAAAGTTTTAAAACTTGAAACCAAAAATCACTATACAAACAAGGCCTAAACTTTTGATTTATATAGTATTTTTATGCTTTTTTATTCTAAGAGAAATGTCAACAATACACTCTCTTAGCAAAATTTTCCTAATACATACGTTATATCAATGACTAAAATTTATTAGAAATTATAAAATTTTGAGTTTCACTTCTTGTTTTTTATTTTTGTCACAATGAGTAGTCATTAGCTTTGTTTTGCATATCTACATCCGAGAATATGTTTGATCATCATGATTAGTAAAATTTCTCCTTCTAAAATTAATCATGTTTTTTTTATTACAATACTTGGATCCAGGAATTTGCTCAAGAAATCTAAATTTAACTTACTCTTTATTTAATTAGATCAACTTAATTTTTAAATTTTAAATAAATTTTAACTATATTAAAAATGAATGTATTAGAGTGTTTTAGTAGCTTCTATTATTCTAAATAGTAGGAATAGAAAAACACGAACGGAAGACAAATGTCATTGAATACGACAATAAATGAATTCAACAAGCTAGCAGACATTATAATATGCGTTTAATTGCAGCATTGAAGATTAGACTGTGAAAAACTGATTCGGTAAAAAATAAAACCCAATTGGTTTTGAATTATTTTGATGATTTTATATCTAAACAGTAAAACTGATTTAGAAATTGATTGAAAATAAATCTGATTTAAAAAAATTATTTTAAAAGTGAATTAGTTTTTAATTAGTTTTAAAGTGATCCTTGGAACGGAATCAATTTTAAATTAGTTTTTTAACTAGTTTTTAAATTATTTTTTACAAATAAAAAATATTTAAATAAAAACTAATTCAATTTACTAAACTCGTTTTATAAAAATAATTTGATTAATTAAATTAATTTTATAAAATAATTAATTCATGAACTAGTATAAGAAAAAATCAATTCAATTAATTTAAGTTGAGAAAACAACACTAACTATGGCCCTTTGGATTTATTAACGCCAATCACATAATCAATACCATACATTTTTTTAATTTTTTTTCAAAAATATAATTTATAATTTAATTTAAAATTAATGACACAAACATGAATTAAACTTGTGTCTCTGGCATCATTAATAAAATATTTAAACTAATTGAGCTAATATATGTTATAAGATTAAAATTTTTAATTTATATTTAATGTATATATAAATTTATATAATAAATTTTTTTATGATTATTTATTATCTAATAATTAATTTATTTACATATATAAATTATAAATAAAAATCATAGGTTTAATAAGTATTTACATATGTAAAAAATATTAAATTTATTTAATTATCAATTGTTATAAAAAAAACATCTAAATACATCATTCAATTAAATATCATATTTATTTAATTTTTAATTATTATAATAAATATCTAAATACATCATTCAATTAAATATAAAATTAAAATTTATGTAATTATCAAATTTTGTAAATAAATTAAATGAATAAAAAAATTCTAAAAAAAATGGAATCAAATTTCTTAACACAACACATGAATTTTGATTTATAATGGAATCAAACTCAACCTTTAGAAACTTTTAGAAATATAAAGCTCAAATTGAATCATTTAAAAAAATTAAAGAAACTAATTAAATCTTTTAATAATAATAGAAATAAATTAAACTGAGAAATTAAAATAGAAGGAAAAAAAAGACACTGCAACAATGCGATCATCTCCAAGACGAAGAAAATGTCGGACAGCGAGAATTCTTCGATAGATCACTGACGACCCATCACTGTTTTCCTTCGTTGATGTTGGTGGGAGTCACTCTCGTGATGGAAATCTAGGTGGTTCCAACGGGACACTTGATGGCAGGACGGTGAGGAATCATGTTTTCATGAAGGCAATATTAAACTCATGGATGTTTAACGTGCACATGATTTTTTTTAATTAAATTTTAATCTCATCCACTATTTTTTTAAAACTGGAATCCAATAGTTGAAATTAATTGTTGTCATTTGAAACATCCTATACATATAACAGCAGCTAAAGTAACAACATACTATGCACTAGTTAATTTGAAATTGTCATGTAAAATAATTACAGTTGATATATATACAAAAGTAAAACAATCATTTAAGCTAGTAAAATTGTTTAAGCTAATGCATAAAAAAATTGTTTCAGCTAAGCATTAAAAAAATTTCTTTCTACTCACATCCAGTTTGAAATGTGATCGAAAAAATGTTGGCTTGTCTTTTTGCGCTTTGAATAGATTTTTTTTCTTCCGAGGTGTCTTCTATGCCAAAAGCTAGAAATTAATATAAATTTTTTTGGTGAATATTTATAACAAAAATGCATTAGTAATATGTCTTTTTCATAAATTTACTACTTATTTAAATGTTTAACTAGTGTTTTGAAAAATATTTATGGATATTCTCTTTAAAACATAGAATGTATAAGGAAAAGTGATATATAGCTTTGTGTTGTAGCACACTGGTTTACCTCATACAGAACATACACTAGATTTTTTTTTTCATGCCCAAACAATCTCTCGTTGGATGCGGAATATAAGATCTTTGATCTCTTTCTAAAGAAAGGTTCCTAACATACAAATTTTGATGTTTTAAAATAGAAAGCCATTAGGCACTTCATATCTCTTTTTTCTAATAACATTCTTGGCCCCTGTTGCATGTTGGTAATATTTCTTAACTGAGTAAGAAGCGCAAGAGGCACTACTGGCCTCGGTCACAAAAGAGGAGGTTAAGAGTGCAACCATGAAAATAAAGTCCTTTAACTTAACCTGGATGGTTTTCAGTCTTTCTTTTACAAGCCATACACTTACTCATTTTTGGCAATGACCTTTGGCATCTAGTACGCAAAGCATTCACTGACAATTTTTTAAATTCGAGCCTCCTCAAGACCCTTTTGGTCCTTATTCCCATACTGTACCATCTAGTTCGACTAAAGGAGTACTACTAGTTGATTAGCTTGTGCAATTTGGGTTATAAGGTAATCACGAAAGTCCTTATCTGTCATCTTATGCCATTCTTGGATGTACTAATTGGCCTGTTCCAGGCAGGGGCACTATAGATAACACTATTTTAGCATGAGTGTTTCAAATCATTCAAAAGTCTAAGGCGAAGAATGGATTGAAGGCTATATCAAAATTGACCTCGGAAAAGCTTATGCATGATAGGATTGATTAGAATTTCATCCAAGAAATTCTTGTGTTTGGATTAGAAATTTCAAAATTTTAGGAAATTTAAAATGTTTAAAATTAGAATTGTTTTGATTTTAATTTTCTTTATTTTTAAATGTTTTGTTTGGATAAATCAATTTAAATTTTTTCAATTTTAAATTCTTTGTTTGAAAATGATAATTCAATTTCCTTCATATATATGCAAAATTTTAATTTTATATTTTAAATAGATGAAATCTCAATATTAAACTTTATAGAAAATAAACACAATCAAATTTTGAAATATTAATTAAAAAATATTTTTCAATGTTTAATAATTTAAAAATATAAAATATTGATAATTTTAACTAAGATTGTTTTGCTTGACTACAACTAGTGATGTTTTTAAATCGACATCAACCAATGTCATGTTTCGGTTGACATCAAATAGGGTTTATTTTGTTAAAGTATGTCGGGAATATTTGTTAGCTAGTGTAAGCCAGGGTAATTTTTCGGCCAACGTTGATTGAGTCTATTTTTTAGTTGATGTTGACTAGGTTTTTTTACTAACGTTGGCTAGGGTTTTTTGGCAAACACCAGCTAGGGTTTGTTTGGCCGACGTCGGCTATGCTCTTTTTATACGACATTGACCAATATTATTTTTAGCCAACGTCGGCTTGGGGTTTTTTGGTCGACATCTTCTAGGGTTTTTCAGTCGATAAATAGCCCTTACTAATCAACGTCGGCCTAAAAAACCCTAACAGGCATTGACAAAAACACTCTATCCAACATCAACTAAAAAATAGCTTGATCAATGTTGACCAATAGAACCTATCCGAAGTCGACTGAAAAATATCATTGGTAAACATTGGCCGAAAAATCCCTAGTCGAAGTTGGCTAAAAAATAGTCCTGACTAATGTCAGATAAAAAACCTTAGCCAACATCGACTACAAAATAGTATTGGCTAATGTTGGCTAAAAAATAACTCAAACGATGTCGACCAAAAAAATTCTAGTGGTTGTCAACCGAAAGAACCTAGTCAATGTCGACTAAAAATAGTAGATAAAAAATACCTAGCTGGTGTTAGCATAAAAAACCCTAGCCAACATCAACCAAAAAACCCTAGCTAATGTGGTTTATAAATAGCTTTGATTGATGTCATACAGAAAACCCTAGTTGATGTCAGCAAAAAAAATTCTAACTGTTATCAGCTAAGAAAATCTAGTTGACATCAGCCAAAACACCCTAGCCAAAATCGACTAAAAAGTAACCCTAGCAGATATTGGCTAAAAAATAACTTTAGCCGATGTTGGCTGGAAAAACCTAACTGACGTCGGCTAAAAAATCCTAGCAGGTGTCTACTCAAAAGTTAGTTCTGACCGATGTCAGCAGAAAAAATCTAGTCAATTTCGGCCAAAAAAATCATTTGTCGGCATCAACTAGAGAACCTAGATGGTTGTAGCTAAAAAATATCCTTGGTTGACGTTAGCAAAAAATTCTCATGACTGACGTTAATGAGAAAATAACCTTAACCAATATCATATAAAAAAAAATCTTAACCGATATCAGCAAAAAATAGTTTTGGTCAACATCATACATAAAAATCTTGATTGAAAAAACTTTGATCAACGTCAGTGAAAAATAGCTGATGTCGATGCCGGTCGTAAAAACTTCGATCACCCGTAATTGCGAGTGTTAAACGAGAAAGAGTCGCGAGTAAGGATGTGAGTTAGAGTGAACATCTCCGAAAAAAGAATTTCAAATTCTTTATTTTTTGAGAGAATTTGAAATCTCAATATTTTAGTCAATCAAAATGATTCATAAAAATACCAAAAATTAAATCTTCTTTCAAATATTTTATCCAAACAAATTATTTTATCATAAAATTCTTTTAAATTCCTTGAAAAAATTAATTCTTCTCCTGAATTGCTCCATTCAAACATATTATTATAGTTTGATATTCCCAACATCTTCATACATTAATCTTGTATCGTGTAGGGTATGGGTGGTTCCATGTTATGCCTCCTCTAGAATGGGTCAAAGCTTGAGACTTTTTCCCAAGAGGCATTCGACAAGCCAATCCTCATTCACCCTACCTTTTTATACCTTTATGGATTATATGTGCCTAACACTTACTATCCATGAGTTGAACATGAACTAATCCTGGAAAGTCCCCTCTACATCATCTTTTTTTTTTTACTCATGATGTTTTGGGTTTTTTGCAAGGCCCTATGGACCTTGATTGAAAGATCTTTGGGCATCGCCCTAGGGATATCGACATCTATGCACCTTGGCTTTCGATTTCGAATGTTAATAAATGGGGCCGGTGACCAATAAGCTAGGCAGACTTTAAGAATGTTATTGAGAAAGTCCAATCCTACATTACCTTTTGGAAGGGCAATCTCTTGACTAGAGCAGGCAGCCTATGGCTCACTAAATCAGTCATTTCCTTCATTCCATTATACCCTATGCAATTCTGGCTCCCGCAAGGTGTGTGCATGCAACAAAATTGACGAGTTGTACATGGCTATCATTTGGTCAAGAATGGGGGATATCAGATGCTAAATTATGGTTGGCTGGAATGTGACCACGAAACCTATAGCTAAAGCATACTTTCCTGGTTTTAGGGCTATGATTTCTGTGGCAACTCTTGCATTCTCCAATATCGATGGTGGGCACCGCCATGAAACTATTTTAGAGACTTTGGGGAGGGATATGTGGGCAGGGATATGCCTACTGTTGTCACGTTGTAGTTCCTCTTTTCATTTTGAATTCTTACAAAAAAAAAAAATCTTAATCATTCCTAATTAAATTTAATATATCATATTAATTAATAAACATTATCCTCTTCGATTTTAAAAGATGTTTTTCTTTATCGGGGTGCCACATAGTAGCTCGAACAAATTATTCATTATTAATAATAAAAATATAAAATGTTTTATTAATTTATTTTCTGACATGTTTTATTTAAATTTAAAAAAAACTTTGTGTACGTACGTAATGGACGAAAAACGTGATAGTATTTCCCACATATTACAATTTCATTTGACGTTAGCACCTTAGAAAACGGCGCAGCTCATAGCCACAGCACACTTCTGTCTACAAGAAGGAAAACTTGTGTTCTTAACTTTTATTGTTTTTTGTTTTTAATTCAAAATGGCGTAGCCAGGCCTTCCATTGAGACTAAAAATAATAAAATTAATTGAGTAGTAGATGAAAGATCAGACATAAGTATTCTCCGTACTGGACTTAATATAAAATAATAATAAAATGCTTACTATAACTAATCTTGACGAGAATTGTGAAAATTTTAATGCAAAAAACTAACTTACCTATAATATCATATATATAAATCATAACCATGATGCATTAGGGGGAAAAAAACTCAGCCATGATTTTTTTCTTAAGATCACGTAAATACGACTTTATTAATTAAAGGTACAACTCTAAATATTAATTTTGAAGTTTTTTTTATAAACATTATTAGTTTTGAAGTTATACTGTATAAAAACATTTAATAGGAATCACAATGGAGAATGTTAAATAACAATCTTTCAAGAAAATATATTGTAACGCGTAAAATTGATTTTAGTTTTTCTTTCCTTTTATTGTTTTGTCCACACCATTTCATTTCATCTAGGCACTCGGTGGTAATTAATTTTCGTATTTGATATATACAATTGTTATGGTATTATTTGACATAATTTTATTTAAGACAAAACTTAATTACATGGTATTTTTGTGGTTTGGTTTTAGTCAAAAAGGACGTTTCATTTGACTTGTAATAAAATTTAGTATAAGTTACCAAAATGAAATTGTAATTTTAATAAAAAAAAAAAAGATACCGAAAATACAAGGAAGGTGATTAATCTATATATAAATTTTAAAAAGTCAGTCATTTAATTTACTAACCTAAAAATTAGCATGGGAATAACAATTTTTCGTTATTATATTTATTAGTAATTTATTGATTTGTGATAGTCTTAAAGAACTTTATCTAACTTTGACTTTTAGATTATTTTATACTTTGTCATAAATAAATAAATAAATAAAATATTATGATTCATGTAAAAAAAAAAAAAGCAAACTAGTACTAGTTCATGTCTAGTACTTCTCCACTTTTCGAAAAATGATAGGTGATATTCTTATATGTCCGAACAATTCTTTACCAGTCACTAATTTTCTTTCTCTCTATCTTTTTATTATATATATTTATTTCTTTTATCTCTTTCTCTCACTAAGTTTCAAATTAGTTATGCAGTGATCACTTTTTGCATAACATACATGCATGTAGTCAGGCACAATAAATACTGTCCTTCAATTTCATAGCCTACATTTTATCATTGAGACTATTGAGCTGGAGATGAAGCACAATTAGGTTATTACTTAATAATAAACTCTAGAAAAGACTAAATTAATATACTCTACGGTGCCAATTAAGAGAAATGTCCTACTTCTCTCCCCTCCCCTCCTATATATAGAGTATACTTCCCCACTAATTTTCTCATCCTTCACTGTCAAGCATATCTCATTTGAGTTAATTAATTTGTTGTAGTTTAGTACTGAAAAATGGGTTCGAAGATATCAACAGTACCTACCCTAGGTCTGTTGGCCATGCTCCTTCTGATCTCCTCGGAGGTCTTAGCCACTAGTGGTGGTGCGGGTAACTTTGGTGGTGGTAACCCTAGTGTTGGTGGTGGATTACCTGGTGGTGGTGGTGGTGATGTTGGATTACCTGGTGGTGGTCGTGGTGGATTCCCTATTGGTGGTGATGTTGGATTACCTGGTGGTGGTCGTGGTGGATTCCCTGTTGGTGGTGGTGTTGGATTACCTGGTGGTGGTCGTGGTGGATTCCCGATTGGTGGTGGTGTTGGATCACCTGGTGGTGGTGGTCGTCGTGGTGGACTACCTGTTGGTGGTGGTGTTGGATTCCCTGTTGGAGGTGGCAGTGGCTTCCCGGGCATTGTTGGTACCTTCCCTAGTGGTGGTGGCACCCCTCGTGGTCGTGGTGGCTCCCCTCCCGGACGTGGAGGTTTTCCTGGTGGAGTTGGCGGTTTCCCTGGTGATGTTGGTGGCACCCCTCCCGGACGTGGAGGTTTTCCTGGTGGAGTTGGCGGTTTCCCTGGTGATGTTGGTGGCTCCCCTAGTGGTGGTGGCGGCTTCCCTGGTGGAAGGGGTGGTGGATTCCCAGGCCAGAGAGGATAAGGCTCACAAATGACAGAGTAGTTCTACTAAGTACTTACTATATTTCATGAATAAATTTCTTGTTGTTGTGTGAGGCATGCTTATAGTCAACAAGGAGGGGTGTCTTTTCTCCTGACCTTTCTTAATGATTACCACTAACAATAACAAAATATTGAATAATACGTACGTCACTGCATGTACCTATATAATCAGAGCAAATTTAAGAATGGTGATAATATACTGTGTGCAAAGCTTTTGTTTGTCCTAATTAAATCGTGTGTCTTACTTCTATGCTGTCTACATCTCTTCATTATTTCTTTGTAGTTAAGTTTCAGTTTTTATAATTATCATATCTTCAACCTGCTTGAAGCTACAGTAAATCAATGTTTGTTCCTTTATTAATATATACAAAATTCATTGAGCTAGCCTTCATATATATATATAGAGAGAGAGTGAGAGAAGACAAATAAAATTACATCGGTAAAATTTTGGCGATTATTACATCATTATATAACTTTCAATTGATTAATATTTTCTTAAAATTTAATGTTAGATTGAAAATTTCTTTCACAAAAATTATATATGTAAAATTTCATATTAATCCAAAATCATCTGTTAGCTCATTTATATATATTAAAATTGACATAATATAAATATATTAAAATATTAATAATTTGATTACTTTCTTATTATTATTTAATTTTAATAATATTTAACACAAATAATCTTAATAATACATGAATATAATAAAAAAAATTACATAGTCTTACAAAGACTACATTATATGAAAGAATGAATACCTACAACATTATTTGTTTGATGGTAAAAATATAAGTAACTTATTTTTTGGTGGAAAAATATAAATAACTTGGCCATAAATTTTGTTCTGATTTAACTTTTCTTTTTAAGTAAAATGGGGTGAGAAAATTAATATTGTTGATATTTGTTGTTTGTAAATATTCTTTTAAGAGCATCTACATGACTCTTTAAATAAATTGTTTATCTAAAATTTATGAATCTTATAATATTATATAAATTAAAAAATTTTACATAAAAGTTTACTCAAATATTAAAGTTATTAAAATGAGTATTTAATTTGTGTCACATTAAATTTTGTAATTAAAAAATAATTTTTTAATTGATAAAAATAAATTAAATAACAGTTATTTATATAAACAACTCAGTTAAGTAACACTTAGTAGTATAATGAAGCACTCCCCCAAAAATGCTCTTGATTGTTCAGTCCAAGAAACTGAAAAAAGCATTTATAGCAAATCGGAAGTTGCCTTTATCTGTTCACTTTGGTGCTTATAAGTTATAAACAAAACAGCAAACAATAGATATATATGCACTCGTTCGAGATTAATTTACCTACTTGACCACATAGAATTACGTTGACACCAGCATCAAATTAAACAATGAATGCTACTTCCGAAAATTAAGAAGAACGTTGAGTGTGATATCAGAAACACGAATTTTCAGCACTTGGAGAAGACTGAATTTATTATTTAATTGTTCAAGTTAAATTAGCAAGTTTTGGAGTCCATTTCAAGTCTAGCTATCTCCCTCCTCCTACATATACAGCCACTTCCTCACTAATTTTCATATCAATATTTCATAAGCTGTCATCAGAAAACATTTATTAATTTGATTCGGTTTGTATTTTCAGTTCTGAAAAATGTTTTCTAAGGAAACCTTACTCGTCCTAGGCCTCTTGGCCATGGTTGCTCTGATATCCTTTAGCGTGACAGTTAGGAACCTTGCTGAGACTTCGTCAATGTGTACAACAGGTGAGTTTCAATTTTGCTTTCAATTCTCACAAACTTTAAATTCAATGATAATTTGCATTATAACTTATTTAACTCATGATAACACTAATTGTGTTATGCTCCTTAATCATGATTACTGTCTTTCATGGCAAATATATATGATTATCACTTGTTCATGTTTCACGTGTTTGTAACTGAAGTTGCTAAGGAGAAAAATGATGTGCCAGATGTCAAATACGGAGAAAATTCATGTTATTTTTATAATGACAAAATAATCACGTAGTAAGACATAATTATCTTATTTTTTATACATTTAAAAATAAAATTAGAATTTTTATTATTTTAAAAATTAAATTTTCACCGATTTAAATATCCAACAACAAAAATAATTATTTATCCACTCATTTATTATCATATTCAATGGCATTATTTGTCGTCGGATATATTATTCCTACTATTTACAATAAGAGCAGAGTTACTAAAATATTCTTTAATATTTTTTTCTAATATATTATCTTATGTTAATTAAACTTGTTAAAATTTATAAAATTGTGAGTAGACTTCGTTATAAAGAGTGAGACTAATATGTTGTTGGCAAGGGTCTGGGAAAATTGTTAGTTCTAAATTTTATAAACTAAAACCCGTTTTAATAAGGTTTGTATCACTTCTAGAAAAAAAATCAAAATTAGTGATGAATCTTAGACATGAAAAAACTCTTTCTCACAGTTACGACCTTTGTGACGAAAAATACAGATTTGAGATGGACAAAAATTTATTTAATTTTGTAATGGATTTGTATCCCTCTTAAACATATATGTTCCTCACAAAACAAATATGAAATATTAGCAGGGGATTATGTTATGGAATATCCCCTTTTCAAATTTTTCTGTCACAAAATTCGTCATAAATAAATATAAAACATTTAGCGAGGGGTTTTTGACCAGTTTATATCCCCCTCAATAATATTGTTAATAAAAAAATCTGTCACAAACAATTTAAATTAGATTTAGTGATGAATAAAGCTCTCTCTAAATATTTTTATCATAAAATATTTTGTGACAAATTTATATCCCCCTCACTAATAATCATTTTTCTAGTTGCGTGTTTTGAGTTTTACATTTTTTTATTTTCAAATTTTAAAGACTTGTAAAATTGCAAACTCTAAATTTTAAGTTCAGGGGAATGGCAAAGGACAATTGGAGAATTGATCCCAAAGTTTTCCATGCAAAATTGCAAACAAAAGACAAAGGAAAAATAAAATGTTTCTCAGGTGATAATCTTTCCTTCTCCATTCCTTTGTCTATCATTCTTTGACTTGGGTTTGGGACCCGACCCACTGCAACCACAGGTGATGAAAGGGACTCCGTCATCAGTTTTGATGACACAAAAACACACCAAATTAAAAGCAAATTATGGCATAAAAATGATTTTGTTCTCTAAATTAGTGAATTAATAATATTGATAATGTATTAGAAAAATCGTTTGAGACTCACAAAATTTTGAAACTTTTAACAAATTTTAGTCAATGATAATGTATTAGAAACATTGTTTTGAGCTCTCGTTCGGAGTAATTTTTTGTTTTAAGTTTTAAATTTTATAAAAAGTAAAACTATTTTTTAATTTTTTTTCTATTTTAAAACTTGTTATCAGTCATATGTTTTTTGTTTTAAGAGTTCACTAAAAAAAATATATGACTCTTTACACGACGATGTGATGAAATGATCTTGAGAGCAAAATAGAATGGAAAAGAAAAGATTTAAGGTTTTCCAACTTTTTGTGAGTTAAGGCCACATCAAGCCATGATGGAACTAGGCTAAAAGGTCCACATTTAGTTGATACTCAAAATTTAAAGTTCAATCCTTACATTTCGTAAGGTGTATTTGGATTTGGTTGGTTACTAACTATCTCAATGCATGTAGCAAATTATAGCAAGTTAGACAGAAAATACTTATATTCAATGGTGTCTAATTTGTATATTGTCTTTTACAGACTAAGCCTATATTTTGAGACATGATTGGATCAAAATTGACCTCAAAAAAACTAATAACAGAATTGATTAATATTTCATCCAGGAAACCCTTGTAGAGTTAGGCATTTCCAACATGTACATCATCATCGATCTTAACACGTCGGGTGTCCATGTGTGGGGTTCCATGTTATTCCTCCTATAGAATGAGTCAAAGCTTGAGAGCTTTTCGCATTCAAGAGCCTCCAACAAGGTAACCCTCTTTCGTCTTTTCTTTTTATCCTTTGTGTGGAGTGTTTAACACTCACTATCCATGAGTTGAACATGAACCAACCCCAAAAAACAGCCAACTATCTTCGGTGTTGATCCTTGCTTCTTATGCATCCATAACGAAACACTAAATAAAGTCCTTTAATTTATATTTAATTATTTAAAAATATAAATATATATTACATAAAAAATAAACAATAATTTCATTAAAAAATTATATTTTCGTTACATTGAATAAAATAGCATAGTGAGTTAAAAATTCATTTAATAAAAATTTATAAAGGTAAAAAAAAAAACTAACAACTAACATGATAATGTTTTTTAATCTCATGTTACATGTTAGTTTGAAAAAAAAAAGGGATAAAACAATAACTTCAATCTATTTACAAAAATAAAATTAAAAATTATAGAAAATATTATACAGCAAACATATAATTTTTTAAAAAGTAATTTAAATCCCTTTTAGTGGTGGGTCCTATGACCCTGGGTATCTCTCTCAAAGCGTGGGCCCCACTATCTCATTTATTTATTTTATAGGTTCTGTTTTTTTTTTTTGGAAAGGCCTCTATGGACCAAGCTAGGACAAGTGATCTCTCCTTCTTGCATGCTCGCTCATTTTTGTGTGGCTTCCGGCCGAAATAATTTATGGTCGATTTCAATAAATCTATAGCTGGGTTAATTTGCTGCTAGTCTGCGAGCACTCAATTCAGGACCTTGATTTCAAAATCTCTTGGCAACCATATATAGTGTTAGAAATATCGACAAGTACTATGTTTTTGAGAAAGTCCAATCAAGGCAAGCTCTTGAATGAATAGGGCAGGCATGCTATGGCTCCCGCAAGGTGTGTGCATGCAACAAAATTGACGAGTTGTGGGCTATGATTTCGTCAAAAGTGGAGATATCACATGCTGAAATATGCTTGGCTGTAATGTGATCACGAAACCTATAGCATAGCTAAACCCCATGCCCAATTAATATATATCGCTTTTGGGCAAACTTTTGTGGCATCGATGTCATCGATGGGGGGCTAGCTTGGAGTAGCAATCTGAATCAACAATAGTGGCCAATGGGCACTGCCTGCATAACGGGATTTTATTACAAAAAGAAAAAGTCTTAATCATTCCTAATTTAAATTTAATTTTTAAATTTTGCAATTTAATATATGATATTAATTTATAAAGATATTTTTCTCTTCGATATTTTAAAAGATGTTTCTCTTTAATTCATTCATGTTTAATATAACAAGATACTCATTAATAATTATTATTATAATATAAAATGTTTTTAGTAACAATTTATTGTATTGACGTGTTTAATTTCATAAGTTTAAAATACTTGTGTATGTAATGGAAGAAAAACATGATAATATTTCGCACATTGTAATTTCATTTAACGTTAGCACCCTATATATAGGCACTCGATGGTAATTATTTTTTTTCATATTTGACATACAATTTTTCTGTATTATTTGGCAAGCATGTTTAATTAAGAAAAAAACTTAATTACATGTCATTTCTTAAGTATTTTTTGTGTTATTTTTTATTCAAAATGAAGTTTCAGCTGACTAGTATTAAATGTTAGTTACCAAAATAAAATTGTAATTCTGGTTAGAAAACAATATAACAAATGCAAGTAAAAAAAATTAAAATTAAGAAAATCTATATATAATTTTTAAAAATTTGTTAACATCAAAATTAGGAAGGGAATAACATTTTTTCTTTAGTGTATTTATTTGTAATTTGTTGATTTTTGGTAGTCTTAAAGGACTTTAACTAACTTTGCAGCAAAAAAGTCTAACTTTGACCTTTAAATTATTTTATACTTTAGGGTAAATCAGAAAAATATTAAGATACATAGCAAACTAGCACTAGGTGTCTGCTTCTCCCCTTTTTGAGTAATGATAGGTGGATATTCTATCTCTCGAAACACTTCTTTAACACTCCCTAATTTTCTTTCCCTTTTTCATAGTAAAATATTTATGGGAGGAGATGCTATTTGAACTCAAACAACGTTTATAAAAATATTTAAATTTACATCAATCTAAGGAGACAAGTAAGATTAAAACATGCAACTTGTCAAATGAGATATCCTATTATGATATGCTCAACCAACTCCTTATGTTTAAACTTAGTATTTATATATCTCTATCTTTCTATCACATGATATCAACTATCATACTTCTTTTTTTTTTTTATCTCTTTCTGTCACTAAGTGTCAAATAAGTTGTCCACTGATCATTTTTGCAGTACATGGGAAGTTCATACGCATTTACGCACAATAAATACTGTCCTTCAATTTCATAGCCTACATCACTTTAGCATTGAAATTGGACAAGGAAATTGAGCTCGAGATCGAGAACAATTAGGTTGTTAATTAATTCTAGAAAAGACTACATTAATATACGCTACCTACGGTGCCAATTAAGAGAAAGGTTCAAATTCTCTCATTCGCTCCTATATATAGAGCATATTTCCGACTCATTTTCTCATCCTAACCAGACATATCTCATTAACTTGAGTAGAGATCTGTTGTAGACCTGTAGTTTACTAGTGAAAAAGTGAAAGATGGGTTCGAAGATAGCAATAGTTTCTATGCTGGCCATGCTCCTTTTGATCTCCTCGGAGGTGTTAGAGTTAGCTACTGCGGGTGGTGGGGGCAACCTTGGTGTTGGTGGTGGATTATCAGGTGCTGGTCGTGGTGGCTCCCCTCGTGGTCGTGGAGGCTTCCCTGGTGGTGGTAGTTTTCCTGCTGGTGATGGTGCTGGTGGCTTCCCTCGTGTTGGCGGTGGCTTCCCTGGTGGTGGTGGAGGCTTCCCTGGTGGTGGTGGTGGTGGAGGTGGAGGCTTCCCTGGTGGGGGTGGAGGCTTCCAAGGTGGCGGTGGAGGCTTCCCTGGTATTGGTGGAGGCTTCTCGGGTGTTGGTGGAAGCTTCCCCGGTGGTGGTGGAGGCTTCCCGGGAGTTGGTGGAAGCTTCTTCGGTGGCGGTGGAGGCTTCCCCGGTGTTGGTGGCGGAGGCGGCTTCCCCGGTGTTGTTGGCGGAGGCTTCCCTGGTGGAGGTGGCTTCCCAGGTCAACGAGGTTAAGAGTAAAGAATGAGACACTGCACGTAGTTCTACCTAGTTTCTACCTAGTTATAATATATTTCATGAATAAACTCGTGTTGTGAGAGGCATGGATATAGTCAACAAAGAGGCCTGTCTTTTCTCTAACCTTTCTTAATTATCACTAGAGTTATTTCCCAGTAAGAAAATGTTGAATAAAATTATGATATATGTGCAAAGTTATCGTTTTTCCTATGAATGGTGAGTTTTACTTCTACCGTTACTACATATCTTCGTCATTTCTTTGTAGTTAAATTTTATCTTTTCTTTATCATATATTTCTTTATGTGCTTTCTTGAGGTGGAGGAAGAGAAAAGGGAAACACATGTCCATATTTTAAATATTGCTGTGGCTATAAATTTATTCGTAGCGATGATTAAAACTATCATATTATTGCCCTCAATTATCATATTGTGCACTTGTTTACGTGTATTGGAATGTTAGCTTTAAGCGTAAACATATGGAAGCCACTTGATAACCGTACGTGACGCCTTGAGCCAAGACCGATTGTTTACATTTTTCTTAATTTGTTTCAATTAATCACAAATATCTTTACACATAGCAACCGCGAATGTCTTGAAGTGTCTTCCTCTGTCCTTTTCGTCCCTAGTATCCTTAATAACGACTTCTTCCTCTTATCCAGAGCCAAATCCAACATTGTACCATACACATTTATACATACAGAAGAAAAGAAACATGGAGTGAGGTTTCACGAGCCTCATTTATTTTCTCAATAGGTTTTAAAACCTAAAACATACAAGAATAGAACAAACAATACAAGAGCCTAAGTAAGGTCTGACCTAAATTGTCATGACTCAACCACATATATACCTCTACTAGACGTATGGATTCATACTCATCTCTAATGACTTACCCTTAACCATTAGGAATCATTCTCGTATAACCCCTCACAAGGTACTGACATCCATGTCGTAGTCATTATACTTGAGCAAAGATCCTCCAACCCATCAAGTATGTACATTTCACCAATCTGGGTGATGCTGAGAGGGATCACGGTTACCAAGTCGATTTATGTGATTTGTCACAACTCAAGGGTGCTAACACGTACCATTAAGACATTTATAACTCGGGCTTTTTTTTCATCTGTACGTTCAAAACTCAGTACCTTTACCCTAAAAACCTGAATGATGGTCCATGTTTTTCATCATGCAGTGTACCAAACTGTTATTTTCAAACATAGGCAGTCATGCTTCACGTACAGCATGGTCTTATTATAGTCCTAACACGGGGGATGCCTATCACATGTTATTCATCATATACTATTTGAAAATTCTCGTAAAGATTGAAGACCGCTAACTTAGCTAGTGATCACAAAGATATATCACACTTCTGTCTCAAATTATATTCACAGTAATCATCATAAAATATACAATGACAATAAACATTGTCAAAACATTCAAGAAATTTTTGTGCGCGTAATTAATAAAGCATGCATACACAACCTCTTTTATGCATAAATTCTAAATTTAATTTAATTTATCATTCTCTTCTTTTCTAAATTCTTAACTTGGATTATTTAAAAAGTATAAATTTTCTATAAAAAAATAACTATAGGTGATGCAAATTATCAATTTTTTAAACTAAGTTTCTTACTATATAATATTAAGAATAATACTTTTTTATGTCAAAGATCAGAGAATATGTTGTAACTACAGAGCATACTTAAATACTTACAATTTTATATTCTTATTTCTAAAAATTGTTTATACTTAAAAAAACCACTTTTTTCTAGACATTAATTTAGAAAATATTTTTATCCACTTACACGTTTATTTCCAATGTAAAATTGTGGTTGTTTTCTTATTATACTTTATGTTGCCAAAGATTATAATGATATAGATAATTATTAATATTTCACACTTTTTACCACTAACTTTAACTATTTGCTAAAATATATTTATTATTGGTATAAAATAATTTCATTTTGTTAATAAATTCCTAATGGCCCGAAAGCCCAATAACTAAGGAAACACAAGGTTTAAAATTGTTGTTCCTTTGAATGACCCAAAACCTTAATAGATTCATTAATTTTTAATAATTGATCCTTGTAGTAAAAAAAAAGGGAGGAGTTTACTATTTCTTTGTATTTATGTTTTTAGTGATGTTTGGTTTAGCATCACATCAAAGATAATGTACCTCAATTTATCGGGTCCAAGTAGAAGCAGCTCTGGATAGCTTATGCTTTTCCACATTTTTTATGCATGTTTGGGTGTTAGACATGGAACCAAACCTGTAATTAGACTCTAAACTAAATTAATTTGATCTGTCAAAGTTCCTGAATATTTTTTTGACCACTTTTAATATTTGTTATCAAGTAACAACATTAACCCGACAAGGTAACACAGGAGTTAGTAATTTAATGACTTATTATATCATCAAAGAATCTAATCAGATAGTCACATGCATTTTTTTTTATATAAGTTATGTTTTTAATATCTCATTTATTCTGAATAGTCCATGGCTTCATACTAGTTAATGAAAGCGCAAGTGATGTCCAATTCACACGTTTTCATTTTTGTGTAGCTTTCAGGCTTATGGTTAAATTGAATAAATGTCAGTTTATTTGTTCCATGTCTGTGAGAACGCAATCCATGACCTAGATTGAAAGATCTTTGGGTGTTGTTCTGGGGTTCACTTTGCCCAAAGGACCATAGGTCAGTTAGTAAATAGCAAACCCCCTCAAACCTCTACGAATGAACCTCACCTTACCCGGACTATCTCATGACAACTCGACATACATAGTGAATTAATTCAAAGGACGATGGGGTATTCATGCCATGCCTCGTGGAATAACTAACTTCTCGGCCAATGAATCCCTCTATAAATATATTAAATCACTTGAGAAAGATTGAGCGGAGATTGATTATACAAGAAAAGATTGATGTAACCACTGAGGAAAAAGATGACAAAAAATCAGTTAAGTAAATTCTTGATTTTTAGCTAGTAGAAAAATAAGGAGAAGAGGAAGACTAAAAATGATGTTAATTGGAGGAAATCATGGAGGAAAATGTTAGACTTGATAGTATTTTTGAAACTTTGATTTTTAATTGTACCAGTTATGTAATTTATGTAATTGATTTTGACAAGACTTTGTTATTATTATCTATAGTGAGGAAGATTTGAAAAGAACACACAATTAACATTTTAAGGATTTATTTGTTTTTCTTATTTTTAAAATTTAAACAACATCATAAAGATTTAAAATTGAAAACTTGAACCATAACTTTTAATTATTCTAACTGGTTATTTAAAAAAAATAGTTTAAAGGCTAAAAAAACTAAAATTATTTAATATTTTATACAATTATACTAATCAAAATACTTCAATTTAGAAACTAAATTTAATTATTTTTACTATAAAGGGTACAAACAAGCGAATTCCATGATACTTGCCTCTACTCTCATTTATTAACAAGTACATATATACCCGTTTAAAATATAGAAAGTTACTTGTTTAAGTATCTGTCGTCTATCCGTTGTGAATTGAGTACGGATAATTTTGTTATCCCTACTCCCACCAAGGTCTCACTTCTTTTGGAAAAAAAGTTATAATATTTATATGTTAAATGTAATTTTTATCCTTTATCTTATTTTTTATTTCAGTTTAATCTTTTATCTTTTAAAAAAATTATTTAAATTACTTATTTTTTAAATTAATTTAAAATGATTCTTTTGTTTATTAAAAATTGATATCATTAATAATTGTTTATACCTAGATAGATAATTACTTTGTCCTTAAATGTATAATTCACTTAATTATAAATGTATCCCTAAAAGATGAAAATATAAAATTTAATCCTTAAAAATGTAAAAAATACAACAAATATATATATGATCGTTAATTTTTATCCACCACCATTAATAAATTAATAAAATAACATATATGATATAGAGGGACGAATTTATTACTAAAATGATTGTCAACATAATCATCTCTAATTGTCAATATAAGAACATATTTGTCATGTAATATTTTCTTTCTTCTTACTCTCTAGGATTATGAATAGGATAAATAGTCACTTTTGTCCATTAATGTGTAATTCGCTGACAAATTGTTAGGAAGAAGCCATTGCAGCCAATAAAGCATAGTAGATAGTTAGTTAAATCTGTTGGGTTAGTTACCAACAAGTTGTTAATACCATTAGTTTGTTGAGCTAGTTATGCATGTAAATAATTGTAGTATATAAGAGTTGCATGAATGAATAAAAGGCATGCAGAAAAACTTAGAATTAGTATCAGACTTTCTTAGGAGGAGCCTTGCCTCGAACAAAGGCACTACCCCACCCTCTGTCTCTAACACAAATGTATCTCTGAAAGATGAAAATATAAAATTTAGTTCCTGAAAATATAAAAAGTCCGACAAATATATTCGGTCATTAACCTTTGTCAGTCACCGTTAATAAAATAGTCAAGATTCGAATAAGTGATATATGAGATATATTTATCTTTTATTTATAATAGATTGTGACTAATTATTATAATTTGAAAATTTTTGTAATGATTGATATAGTATTACAATGTTTATTTTGGTAAACTGGTACAACTTTTATTTTGTATAATTTTTATTGTGACAAACAAACTATGGTTGATAATCAATATTATCGTTATTATTATGTTTGGTTTAAATTATGTTTGTCAATATATATTTTTTAAGTGATTATTATAATGTTATACTTTTAACGATAAAAATGATGAAAATTTATCCTAAAATTATATTTTACCCTTAAATGAAACAAAATTTTAGGTCTAACAAATTAGTCAAATTAGAACATACTAATATTTAGGTTCAATAAAAAATTATTGACATTTTTTATCCAATAATAATAACTTATTGACATTTTAATTCAGTAGAACTTACTCACATATAGGTTCAAACAAATACTGGCATTTTCCCCCAATAAATAAATAGTGAGATTTTCGTCCAACAAAAAATTAGTGATATTTATGTCCAAATATAGCATCTTATTGATATTTTTGTCAAATTTAGTCAGCATGATTACGTTGACAATCATTTCAGTGACAAATTTATCTTTTTTTCATTTAGATTATTTTATTAATGGTGACCAAGAAAAGTTAAAGATGAATATATTTGATGTACTTTTTATATTTTTAGGAACAGTTTGTATTTTCATCTTTGAGCTATGCATATGTCAACACATTCATATTAATTTATTTAGGATCATTACAGTAATTTAATGTTTTATTTTAAAAATTGAAAAATAAATCTTCTTCCCACTTTTCTCACGTCTGCCTCTCACCAATATACTTTTCTCTCATACCCTTTCCCTTATTTGCGTCTTACCATTATGCCTTCGCTGCATAATGCATCTCACCAACAAGCCAAGTTTATCACAAAGGTCAGTCAAACCGCCCATGAAATATTCATGAGGATGAATTTGTGAAAACTAATGGCTACTTTAATTCATGATTTAAATGGAATTAGACCCAACAACACATGGCACTCCTTGCCTTCAGCGGATAACACTTCCAAATTGTCTCCATAAGATGATTATTCAATATTCACCATCTATTGCAAATCCCATAATAATTAATAACCATGAACGCATTTCCTTTGTAATTTAATTTTCAATTGAATGTTGCATTTCCTTATTCTAGATAAACAAAATTGACTTCAACCATTGTCTCTCTTGGTTTGTTATCGTACATATTCTTCAAGTAGGTCCTTGATGGTGCCTCTGAAATTTTCCTTGAGAATATGATGGATCAGAATTCCGAAACGACGGAGAGAGAAGAACAGAAACAGGTTTTATTTTTTAAATTTTAAAATAAAATATTTAATTATTATAATAACCTTAAAATAAATTAATAAAATAAGAGATGTGTTGAGATTTTTGTCCTAAACTTTTGATGTATTGATACACTTCAAGAGATCATGAGTACATATTAACAATTATATATATAAAACCTTAGTTCCCGCCGTCCATAATCATTATTACACATGATATTTAATAATATTTTTTATTTAATACTTAATAAAATATTATTAAAGTTTATTAATAACATTTAAAAAATAAATTGAAATATATAATAATAAACAGAAAAAAAAAAATTGCCCCACACTTCTTCCACATCGTCATGACAATACTACAAGAGGGATTGCTCGACAACAAGGTTGTCATCTTCGACTGCTTTGAAGTTTGGGCCGTTGCCTTATACTAATGTTAAAAAATGGGCTTCGAACAGGATAGATATTTTATTTTTTATATTAATATCTTTAATAATTATTTTTAATTTCATGACATGAAATTTAATTGTGTGTTGACGATAACATCATTTACGCGTACTATATTTTTTAAGAGTGGAGTTATTAGTATCTTTATAGAATAGTTTGATCAATTTTAGGTAAATTTAGTTAAAGTCGAAGATAAATATATCCGCCAAATATTAATGAGTACCAGTTTTAAGAATATTGATTAACAAATAAAAATATTATTAATACATTACTAACATTTTTATAAAAAAAAAAATCAATTATTTGATTTTTTACCAAGAATTGGAATAAGCTCTGGAAGGAAAAGCATCTCATAGTCATAAACTTATAAAAGGAGGATTTGCAATAATTTTTCTTTTGAACAGCTAAATTCATTGGAGGTACCAATTTTTCTTGCCTTGTCTGGTAACAGCCGTAATCACGAGATGTCTTCTATTTTATTTTATTTTCAATAAAATTGTTAATCTAATTATTTATATAATTATAAAAATTTCTTCCTCTAAATTTATCGGTGCATTGCAAGGATATTATCTAATAAAATTATAAAAGGAAGATTTGTAATAAAAAAAATTCGAACAGCTAAATTCATTGAAGGAAGTACCACGGTACCCCATCCCAGATACAAGTAGTAGCAGTCAAACCAACATAAAGCGGCTCTATTACTGCTAAACAGAAAAGAAACATATAAAACTAGCTAAGATTTGCGATAATAAATTGCCCTTGATAAATTATTAGCGGTGGAAATTCTACCTAGGTTATACAAATATGAGAAATGATAAAAATATATTTTCTAATACATTTTTTAAAATATATTATTTACTATTAATTGAAATATACTTTTATATTATAAATCTAAATCTTCACTATGAACAAGGACATTTTTAAGAGTTATTCTTCAATGAAATTGATAGTGTTTTTTGAAGCTTCCTTAAATAGAACATATTTTGGAGTTATTATCATTCTCATTGATACCGTCCTACATATGCAAAGTGTGAAAGTTACAAAGCAAATATAAAACATTGCAGAGTACACCAAATGAATATAAATCATCTTCTATCGTACCCCATATGTTTCCATATATATGCCCATACAGAATCTGTTGACATAGAACATTAGACCCCGAGCACCCTACCCAAGTTTAATCCACGTCACACCAATCAAGAGCAATGATATACAAGAGTTAGCATTGACCTTTGTCCTGCACCAACTCCACACATAACTTCAAAGTTCTCCTCCATGTGTTCCTTCCATCCTAATTATAATGGAGTGAATAGATATTTTGGTCTTTGTCTTATTTTTGTAGTCATTTTATAAATTAGTCTTTATCTTATTAAAATGTAAAAAATAATCTTTATCTTTACATTTATTATGTAAATAACTCTCTACTATTAAAATTCAATTTCCTATTAGTCATATATTTATGTAACAAGTCTTAGTCATGTAAGCAAACTCATGTTTTTGGACTGAATTGAAAGGAATGGTTGCCCCTTTTCTTTTACCTCTCTTCTCTCTCCCCCACTTCTTTCCCCCTTTTCTTCTATCCGCCCCCACTGTGTACCTATTAGGTTGCTCGCCCTTGTATTCGAGATCAAGGGAATTTCCGTTAAACAAAGAAAGCAAGAAAGCGAGAAGGAGAGAATAATGAATATATTTCTGCCTGTTTTATTCAATACAAAGGAAATTATTTATAGCCAATGATTGCACTACATGATAACTACTACTATCCACTACATGATAACTACTTCTATCCACTACATGATAACTACTATTATCCACTACATTAACTACTTCTAGAATGATAACTACCCCTATGACAGGTTTCCATGGCAGATCATCTTCTTCCTAACATTCCCTAGCCCATCAAAAACACCTTGTCCTCAAGGTGTTGGGTACAGAAAACAGAACCTGGATCCCAAATGAAAGTGGGTGTAGGAATTAATGCCTAAAGATGGTTGCGGAGACAGAGCCCTTTGGCAGCAACGAGAATGGCGAAGAGGAGGAGGAAGGGGTGGTGGAGATTTGTGTCCCTGACCGTAGTGGCACACACAACAGAAAGGGAGAAGCAGATGTCGAAGGGAAGGATGTCGCGGGGCTTTGTGTGGGATCGGTTACTGGCAGCCGGGAGGGGGTCGAAGGAGAGTGCGTGGTGCTTGTTAACGGGAAGGTGGGAAGTTGCCATGGGAAGGGGAGGCAATGTGATTTCTGCTGTTGGTGGAGGCGGCGTGGTTTCTGCTGTTGGTGGTGGCTTAGCAGAGGAAGAAGATAGGTTGGTTACCTTGGGAAGTAGAAGCGGCATAGGTGTTGACTTCGTAGAGGCAGAAGATGGAGAGGGTTCTCTGGGTACCATGGTATTCAATATCCGAATAATGGCATCAAGTTTAGAAGCCATGGAGGTTTGGGCTGCAGCAGTGAAAGTTTGGGCTGTAGCGAGTTTGGCCATGGCGGCCTCGAGACGATCCACACAGGCGGCGGAAAGTTTGGTGTCCGCCATTGAAGAGTGGCAGGTCGGACCAATTGTTAGGTTGCTCGCTCTTGTATTCGAGATCAAGGGAATCTCCGTTAAACAAAGAAAGCAAGAAAGCGAGAAGGAGAGAATACTGAATATATTTATGCCTGTTTTATTCAATACAAAGGGAATTATTTATAGTCAATGATTGCACTACATGATAACTACTACTATCCACTACATGATAACTACTACTATCCACTACATTATAACTACTTCTATCCACTACATTAACTACTTCTAGAATGATAACTACCCCTATGACAAGTTTCCATGGCAGACCATCTTCTTCCTAACAGTACCACCATATCTCAATCGCACGCAACCGCACCGTGTTGCCGCCACCACCTATCCACTATGCCACTGCCACTGACAAAGGCTTCTGCATTTCCATCCATCTTTGCACTAGTTTCTGAGACCAATGAACTGAGGGGAGCGCGTGGTGTTGGTGCAGAGAAGCCGTGGAAAACTATTTATTGAGTCATTTATTTTGTTAGACAGGAGATCTAAAGACAAAGATCCTAACAACATGGAGGTTTCGTGATTGGCTCCTAGAGGAAGCAGAGAAGGCGTGATAGTGAGGATTTTGCAAGTGTGAACGTGATGATGATGTTGAGGCTCCCTATGAGTGTAGCGGAGTGGTTCCTTGCAAGCTTGAGTGCAGCGGCATCGAGATTCCCTCCGAGCGTGAGCACGATGGCGTTGAGGCTCCTATAAGCGCGGCGGCGAAATGTCGTGCCATTGTTTTGCTACCAAGAAACAAATAGATATTTTTTTTATTTGTTCGGTTTGAATTTGTTTTCTGAATCTGATTATTTCTCCAATTTTTTTTATTTGCTATATAATTTTTTTTTGGATCTACCATGGTTTGTTCTTTGGGGTCTGCTATGTAATTGATTCTCAAGTCCTCTTTTTTTGGATCCTTATGTGTAATTGATTTTCACTTCTGCCAATGTTGTTATTTTGGATCCACTTTTTTGGTCTGCTTTATAGTGCATTGTTTTTAAACTACCATTGTTGTTCTTAAAATTAGAAGAATGCATCTGAAGAAGGTTGTTCTTTGGCAGTGGAGGAAGAATTGTAGTGGTCTGCTAGTGTCATGCATGTTTGGAAGCGGTGGAGGTGTTGTTGTTGACGGCGGCTTCAAGTCTTGGTGTCGACAGAAGTTGGAAAGAATGGAATGAGAAAGGAGTATCTAGACTTTAGTGTCACGTTGGATAGTTTACGTGACACTATAATTGTCAATAATGCACTTCACTAATGGTGTTTACTTTCGAATTTAACAACAAAAACTATTTTACAATATTTATGTAAAGATAGAGACTATTTTTTACATTTGAATAGAATATGGACTAATTTACAAAATGACTACAAAGACAGGGACCAAAATGTCTATTTACTCAATATAAAGTTGTTTTTGAAAATTTGTTTGTTTTTTTATATTTTTTTAATTTTTAGATGTATTAATTATTTTTTTCTATATATTTTTATTTAATTATTTTTTTAAAATATTAGTGAAAAATAATTAAGTGGATAGAGAAATAAAAATAATAACATAAATAATTGATAAATTTAATACTATTAACTAAATTATTTTAAAAGTATATATATATATAAATTAATCCAAAGATACTACAAATTACAAAGAGTGATCAGTATGGTTCCATCTTATTCTCATTAAACAAAATGTCATTTCCGTGTCTCCACAAAGCCAACGTCACTGCCATCCACATAATACACACCAAATGGCTTTTGGAGCTATGTCTGTAACCTTCATGTTGACAAAAATGGCTTTGAATGTCTGTCTACCAGCAATACCCTCATTTCACTACCCCAAAGAAAACACCGATTCCAGACCTCATGTGAGAACCAACAGTGGAAAAATAAGTGATCTGCAGTTTCAAGTTCTGAATTACAAAACACGCAATTTGTTTCGCTGCCACTCTCTAAGATATTCCTCTTTTGAAGATTCTGTTATGTACTTATGTTTGTATCCTTCACCTTCCAGACAAAACCTTTTTTTTTTTTGAAGGAACCTGTATCTTCTACGTACAGCTTTTTATAGAATCCAGCATCTTCGTCATTGCCTTGGTTGTTTAAGGCTTCATATATATACTTCTTTCACTACATACTTACCATTCGCACCCCCACTCCAATTCCATCCATCTGGGATCTACTCACATCGTTCAATGTCCCCCACCAATTGTTGTTCCAGTTCTTGCTCCCATTGAAACTTTCCCATGCCATTCTCCCACCTCCACCTTCTCATTTTTTTGTTCCCAGATACAAAATAACCTGTAGTATTCTGTGACAAGCCTCTCATGACCCTCTAACTTAGCAAACCCCGTACATGTCTTATCTTTAATTACACATAGTTAACATTTGGTTTTATTTGTTTTTTCAAATACACTTCTTAATTTTTATTTCAAATCTAATTTGTTAATGAATCTGTCCAGTAAAATTCTTTACGACCATAAATCATACTCTTTTTATCTTTATTAAAACTCATAATCTTCTTAAGCGTGGACTTTTAACAATTTCACTAGACCCGTGCGATGCACAATGCGCCTGCATGGGTAAATTGTGGGAATAATATTTTTTTAGGATAAAACTTATACAGTTTCACATATATTTTTAGTGTTGTTGACCTTTAATAACAACCTTTCTTATTGTAAAAAAATAAAAATTAAAAAACATCCTTTCTTATGCAGTTTATTGAGGTAAAATTTATTGGAGAATTAGGATATAAATCGCTATAGGATTGCCTCTAAGTTTTATGCCTTTTTATCTATAAATATCAATATTTTTTTAATTTCTTATATTGATGAAAAACTATAAAATCACTTAATATTTTTTAATAAGGATATAACATTTTGTAAAAGTTTAAAACATCCAGAAAGAATTTATGATAATTATTAAATAATAAAAATAATAATTTTGAAATTACTAATTTAAACTCAAATATTCTTTTTCAAAAAAGTGTTTATAAAAATGTTCAAAGTTTAAAAAATACTAATCATAAAACCTTTTAAAAAAATCTTTAAAATCATTATATTATTACAACGTCTTTTAAAACTCATAAATTTTTTTATACTAAAATATTTTTTTTTGAAATTTTAATCAAATTACTCTATATTTTTTTAAGCTCAAAATTATTTTTTATATTAATAATTAATAATATTAAATTCTATTTTTATTTTTTTATTAATTTATGTATTATCATAAACGAACATTAATTTTTAATTCATATAACATAATATTTTTAAATTTAAATTTATGTAAGTAATAAATATGTTAAAATAATCTTTTAAAATTTTAATCTAATTAGTTAAAATTTATTTTTGAAATCTCAAAATTATTTTATATTAATAATTAATATTTTTTATTTGCCTCATTAATAATTTTAATAATATTAAATGCTATTTTAAATTTTTTTTCATTAATTTTTGTGTCATCATAAATGCACATTAATTTTCTATTGATATCATATTATATTTTTAAATTTAAATTTATGTGAACTTTTATGATTATATAAATTTACGTGCTTGTCCTTATTAGATTTTTTGGGGGGTAGGGGGATTACGATTGGTGTGTATCTCTTTATGTAACAAGGAAGTTAAAATCTATAAAAGAATTATGTTAAAATAATTTTTTAAAATTTTAATTCAATTAGTTTTTATTTTTTTTAAAGCTCAGTATTAGTTTATATTAATAATTAATAATTTTGGATTGCCTTATTCATAATATTAATAATTAATAGTATTAAATATTATTTTAATGTTTTCATTAATTCTTGTATTATCATAAACGCACATTAATTTATATTTTTAAATTTATATCTATGTGAACTTTTGTGATGTATATAAATTTACGTGCTTGTCCTTATCAGTTTTGGGGAGGGAGAATTATGCTTTGTGTATATTTCTTTACGTAATAAAGAATTTAAAATTTATTTTATGTTAAAATAATATTTTAAAATTTTAATTCTATTAGTTTATATCTATTTTAAAGCTCAATATTAGTATATTAATAATTAATAATATTAAATGCTAATGCACATTAATTTTTAATTGATATCATATTATATTTTTAAATTAAATTTATGTGAACTTTTGCTATATATATATATATTTACATGTTTGTCCTTATAGTTTGGGTGGGGTGGGAGTATCTTTCCCTGTTGACATTGTTGCTTATAACCAATCCAAGATACACTAGATATCCAATTGTTCGATATTAATTTGTATTCATTTTCATTACAGAGTTAAGTTGATGTATACAAGCATCAAGAATTCAATGCTACTTAAGTAATAAAAAAAACATTGAATGCTACTTCATAATATTGATAATTAATAATATTAAATGCTATTTTAATCTTTTCCATTAATTTCTGTATTGTCATAAATGCACATTATATTTTAAATTTATATTTATGTAAACTTTTGTGATGTATATAATTTATGTGTTTGTCCTTATCCCTTTTGGGCAGATCATGCTTGGTTTATATTTCTTTAAGCAATTAAGGATTTAAAAACAGAAAAATCCTAAAATAATTCTTTAAAATCCAACTAGTTTATATTAATAATTAATAATTTTGGATTTCCTTATTCATAATATTAATAATTAATAAAATTAAATGATTTTTTTTCGTTAATGTTTGTATTATCATATATGCACGTTAATTTTTAATTGATATCACACTATATTTTTAAATTTAAATTTATGTGAACTTTTGTGATGTATATAAATTTACGTGCTTATCCTTATCGATTTTTGTTGGGGAAATTAAGGTTGGTGTGTATTCCTTAAAGTAATAAAGAATAATGTCATTTATGTGGTTCTTTAAGAAAGAAAAAAACATAAACACATTCTTTCAAAGACATACATTATTTAATCTGAAAGATTGTCTATCTTATATTTGATTCCGAAACTCTGTTAAATTTAAAAGTAACTTTATTTGGCCGAAAATAAAAATATAAGAAACTTTACCATAAATTTTGTAATGATTTAATAGTATTTCATTTAAGAAAAAGGGGGTGAACAAATTAAATTTGATTTATACTAATTTTTTTTAAATTTTGTTCTTGCTCAGTCAAAGAAACTGAAGGACGCATTTATAGCAAATTGCAAGTTATCTTTCCCTGTTGACTTTGATGCCTATAACCAATGCAAGATACAATAGATATGCGCTTGTTTAATATTTGTATTCATTTTCATTACATAGTCATGTTCATCAAGCATTCAATGCTACTTAAGCATTAAAAAAAACATTAAATGCTACTTTCCGAAAATTAAGAATAACGTTGAGTAGGATATCGGCAGAGTGAATTGTGAGTTTTTGGAGAAATATGAATTTATTATTTGGGTTAAATTGGCAAGTTGGGGCCCTTCTCAACTCCAGCTATCTCCCTTCATCCTATATATAGAACCACTTCCCCACTGTTTTTCAAATCGATACGTCATTATCAAACATTGATTTGAAATTCACTTTGTTTTGTTTAGTTCTGAAAAATGTTTTCTAAGGAAACCATACTCATCCTAGGTCTCTTGACCATGGTTGCTCTTATATCCTCTAACGTGACAGCTAGAAACCTTGCTGAGACCTCCCCAATGTCTACAACGGGTGAGTTTGCATTTTGCTTTGAATTCTCATATACTGCAATTAAATTCGATTATGCATTGCATTGTAACGGACTAAATTGACGATAAATCTTGTGTTATGTTCCTTAATCGTAATTATTGTTTTTGTGACAAATGTGATTATGACATTTGGTCAACGTTTATGCGTTTGTAGGTGAAGTTGCTAAAGAGAAAAAAGTGACTGATGTGAAATATGAACAAAATCCAAGTCATGGGGTTTGTTCAACGTCAAATTGCTTTGGTTGGGGCATTCCAGGTTTTGGTAGTATCTTCCCTGGATGGGGTATCCCTATTGGTGGTGGTGGGCCTGGAGTTGGTGCACCAGGAATGGGCAAGCCTGGTGGTGACGGACCCGGAGGTGGTGGCGGACCCAAAGGTGGTACAGGGTCTGGTGGTGGTGGACCCGTAGGTGGTGGTTATGGAGGCGGGCCTGGAGGTGGTGCAGGGCCTGGTGGTGGTGCAGGTCCTAGTGGTGGCGGATCCGAAGGTGGTGCAGGTCCTGGTGGTGGCGGACACGAAGGTGGTACAGGACCTGGTGGTGGCGGACCTGTAGGCGGCGGTTACGGAGGCGGGCCCGGAGGTGGTGCAAGTCCAGGTGGTGGTGAATCTGGAGGTGGTGCAGGACCTGGTAGTGGCGGTTATGGAGGTGGGCCTGGAGGTGGTGCAGGGTCTGGTGGTGGTGGCGGGCCCGGAGGTGGTACAGGGCCTGGTGGTGGTGGTTATGGAGGTGGGCCTGGAGGTGTAGGGCCTGGTGGTGGTGGCGGACCTGGAGGTGGTGCAGGTCCTGGTGGTGGCG
>NC_038250.2:4153699-4161447 GCF_000004515.6 Glycine max
TTTTATCATATATGACAGTATAAAAAAAGTTTTTATAATATCAGTCTATTTAAACTAAATTAATTTCAAATTGGTAAATATTACAAATTTAAATTAATACTAGCTATAATTATCAAATATCAAAATCTACATAATATAAGACATCCAATGGTGTACGTTTACAATCAGGCTGTAGCACAACCCGTAATTAATTTTAATAAATAAAATGTCTTAAGACGGATCCAAAAAAATATTTCCTCCGTCAATCCTTATCATAAGACTCAATTAATTAATTTATTCATAAAAAATAAATTAATTTAATTAAAAGTATTAAATTTATCTTAAATCAATACTTTTTTAAATTATTATGGTAAATAAAAATAAAAAACATTTATGAGTTACATATTTCTCCACAAATGAAAGAATTTCAGTTTTAAATTAATCATATAAATATTTTTTTTCAAAAATTTCCCAGATGAAAAGTAACATTATTATATTCCACATCACATGTCTTTGTATTTTGTGAGAAATATCTCTGGTTAATTCACTGGGTGTTTAGATTAATAATAATAAAAATAATAAAGCGTCATTATGATTTGTATCTTCTTTTCTTTATAAGTAATAATATTATTTAATACAAAAGACAGTTTGTTAAAATGTATTACAAATTCATTAATTTTAACTAATCAAAAGTCAAATACATATGTAGTGGAGATTTAAAAAAAGTGTTCAAGATATTAAAAAAAATATAAAAAATTTAAACTTTCATGTATGGTACAAAAATCATTTTGTCCCGTTTTAATATTTTTCTTATAAAGACTGCCCCTTCTTTGTAACGCCTTGTTTCCTTTTTTAAGAAAAAAAAACAGTTACACGATTCTTTACTCCCCTTCTCACATTATTTAAATTAAACGAAAAATCAAATTACTTATCATATGAATATTTTCTCTTCTTTTTTCTTTTTGTTCAATCATTTAATATTAAACTAATAACTACTGCATGTAACCGAAAAGGTTTAAAATTAAGATACGTATAATTTTGTTTATTATTTAAATTTTATTTTTTTTATAAAAAAGTTAATTGTTTTTTAACATACGAGCATAAAATGTTAAAAAATATCTTTAGAAACATAAATATTACTCGTAAGACATTACAACTATAATTTCAAATATTTGAAAAAAAATATTACATTTAAGATGTTACAAATGCCAATTTCTTTTATGTATATATGCAGATAATTTAGTAGTTTCTTATCTCCCTAACAATTTAGTATATCCAACCATCATATCTTTATTTCAATATTTACTCATTTTTTACTATTGATTATAAAATTAAATATTAAAATAACTATTAATTTAACTTATAAATTGTAGATATATAAATATAAATTAAGTATAATAAATTTAGAAAAAAAATACATACAAACCATTTTTCACTTGATATTAAAAATTAAAAGAGGAAGGCGGTTTCATTTTAAAATTAGAATAAATTTGTCATTAATAAATAATTTTTTTTAACTATTCAAGATTTTTAAAGTGATTGATTAAGTTAAATAATTTATATATATATATATATATATATATATATATATATATATATATATATATATATATATATATATTTTTACATATATATAAATTAGTGAAGCCCATTTTAACTCATTCAAATTTCAAACAATCTAAAGAGTGTAGTAAAAAAAATTGTTAACACGTATACACGTACGTGTTGATAACGTGTGCTCAATTTCATGAAATTAAGAACATTACTAGCCTCATCCACTTTGCCCTCATGCACCGTCCACGGAAATTCAGTTACACCGAATACATGATACCCAGAAATGGTCCTTCTTCTCTTTTATCCCTCTTTTTCTGTGTCCTTTTTAGTTTTTTCTCTCTTTCTTCTTCAATGAGTTTGATTGAAAAAAGTAAGAAACGCTTATGTAGATGACATGCCGAGCTTCTTACATGAACACGCGTATTCAAGGTGTCACAAGCACATGAACACGCCTATTGAACTGCTTGTTCTTCATTATCTTCATTAATGGTAAAGAAGAAAGTTTCAACCTTGATGCGCGGATAATAGGGCATGGAACTGATTCTACCGATAGCATCTCAATAAATATCTTATACTTGAACTTCAATGCGCCTTGCCATTTTCCTTAATTAGCTTTGAATCTGGGTGCAATGTAACATCTGGATAATCTTATTTTCATGGTAAAGTTAGAGAAAAGGCCTGAAAATACCCGAAGAAAGGAGCCAAAAAGTATTAAGCATATGGTTCACAAGTAGGTCCCGCTTCACACTGTTGCATGCAATACTTTAATACTTTTCTTGCACTATATATATGGGTCTTGTTGAGCCTTTGCATTCATCCTTCTCAACTGTTGTTATGTTCACTATTAGAATATAAAATATTCCTTGTCTATTATATTTTTAGTAATAGCTTTATGTGAATTAAATAGCATTGATTCTGTTATTATATTTTTAGTAATAGCTTTATGTGAATTAAATAGCATTGATTCTGTAGAATCAAATTGATTCAAAACTATTGTATATATACACACTTGAGACTATGAAATAAGCAAGCCAAATATTCTCTATTATTGTTATTCAATATGGTATCAGTAAGTTTGGTACTGATCTCTCATTCCAAACCTAATCTCTAGCGCCGCCCTCATTCTCGTTACTGAATCCCAAAAACTCTTGAATCAAATTCAACTTTCCTCATCCATGGCTGGCTCGAATCCTCCCTCTCCACCATCTTCTGTTACACATCCTGCACTCACTGTCCCCAACATTACCAATTTTATCAAAGTTAAGTTAGATATAGAAAAGAGTCAGTACAACACTTGGTCAGAATTGTTCAAAATCCATGCAAGAGCCTACCAAGTTATTGATCACATTATTCCCTCCTCTGCTGATGATACACGTGATATATCTCTCAAACAAACAGACCCCAAGCTTTGGTCACGCCTTGATGCTGTTGTTCTCCAATGGATCTACGGAACTATTTCCGATGATTTGCTGAACACAATCATTGAACGTGACACGACGGCAGAAATGGCGTGGAACCGCTTGTTTGAAATCTTCTTTGATAATAAGCATTCCAGAGCACTCTATCTCGAACAAGAATTTTCGCGAGTGCAGATGGAACAATTCCCTAATGCTTCATCATACTGTCAACATTTGAAAACACTATCTGATCAATTGTCAAATGTTGGTGCGCCAGTATCAAATGAAAGATTGGTGTTGCAACTTATTTCTGGACTAACAGATGCCTATGCCGCCGTCGGATCACAGATTCGACATGGAGAAACTCTCCCGCCCTTCTACAAAGCCCGTTCAATGATTGTTTTAGAGGAAACAGCAAAGGCGCAAAAGGCTGCAACCGTTACAGACAATTCTGCGTTTCTCGCTTCTCAAGATGTCAGCACTGTTAATAATTCTTCTCAACAGAATTATAACAATACACCAAACAGCACCAATCATGGAGGTCGTGGCAGCGACAATACAGCCTCTAACCGCGGTCGTGGTAGCAACCGTGGTGGCCGTGGTAATCGTGGTAGAGGTCGCAACGGAGGTCGCAATAATCGGTCACAATATTACCAATATCCGCAACAACAACAGTGGGCTGTTCCACCTTGGGCTGCACCGTGGCAACCATGGGCCACGCCACCATGTCCGTACCCAACTACGCCAAATTGGCAACATCAGTCCACTCCTCGCCAGCAAGGAATTCTTGGACCAAAGCCTCCACAAGCTCATATGGCAGCCACATCAGCAAATAATGCTCAACCATCATATGCATCAACCGACATTCAAGCTGCGATGCATACTCTTTCTATGGCTCCTCCTGATGATCAGTGGTACATGGATACCGGGGCCACCTCTCACATGACTGCAAATGGAGGTAATCTCACTTCTTATTCCAATATGAGCAATAATATTATCGTTGGTAGTGGTCATAATATTCCAGTTATTGGTCGAGGAAATGCATTAATCCCAAATTCTCACCACCCCTTAACCCTACATAATGTCTTACATGCACCTCAGTTAATTAAAAATCTTGTTTCTGTAAGAAAATTTACCATTGACAATGATATTTCTGTTGAATTTGATCCATTTGGTTTTTCTGTGAAGGATTTTCAGACAGGGATTATTTTAATGAGATGTGATAGCTCAGGCGATCTATATCCACTCACCTCAAGACCAACCACTACCTACCCATCCAATTTTGTCACTTTATCCAAAGAATTATGGCACAATCGTTTAGGACATCCAGGCATTCCAGTTTTTAATTCTCTACAAAGAAACAATTTTATTTTATGTAATAAGCTTCCAAAGCATTATTTTTGTCATTCCTGTCCTCTTGGAAAACACACAAAATTACCTTTTTATGAATCTTCTTCTTATACTATGATGCCTTTTGATATTGTTCACAGTGATATTTGGACGTCCCCTGTGCTCAGCTCAGGTGGACATCGTTATTATGCTTTGTTCCTAGATGACTTCACGAATTTTTTGTGGACTTTTCCAATTGCAAATAAATCTCAAGTCCATTCCATCTTTATTCAATTCCGTGCTCATATTAAAACACAATTTGAAAGAGAAATCAAATGTTTTCAATGTGATAATGGAAAAGAATATGACAATGCACATTTTCATAAATTTTGTGAACTAAATGGAATGACGTTTCGATTCTCTTGTCCATACACCTCACCCCAAAATGGAAAAGCCGAAAGAAAAATTCGCACCATCAATAATATCATTCGCACCCTCCTGGCCCATGCTTCTCTCCCATCTCATTTTTGGCATCATGCACTACAGATGGCTACTTACCTCCTCAACATACTCCCTAACAAAAAGCTTGCCCTACAAACCCCTACTAAAATTCTCTACCAAAAAGATCCGTCATATTCTCACCTTAAAGTTTTTGGTTGTCTCTGTTACCCTCTTATTCCCTCTGTAACTAGAAATAAATTACAGCCTCGCTCAACTCCATGCGTCTTTTTAGGTTATCCTTCAAATCACCGAGGTTATAAATGTTATGAGTTGTCGAGTCGTAAAATTATTCTTTGTAGGCATGTTACTTTTGATGAAAATACGTTTCCGTTTTCTGCCTTGAATGCTCCTCCAACCTCTAGTTATGATTTTTTGGATACAAGCGACACACCATTTCTTAAAACCGACCCAACCTCTTCACCCCTCATGACACCAACGCCTAACCAACATTCCCCTCATCCAAATACTACCCCATTACCAACACCTATCTCATTACCCAATTACACTACTACAACCCCCACCTCCCAACATATGCCATCATCAACCTCTGTCCCTTCCTCCACACAAACTACCGAACCAATCAGCTCATCATCACCATCACCCCTTCCCCTCAAATGACCACTAGAGCACAACATGGCATTTTTAAGCCTCGCAAACTTTTCAATCTCCACGCATCAGCTTCACACTCAATTTCTCCCTTGCCTACCAATCCCATTAATGCATTACAAGATCCTAATTGGAAAATGGCCATGACCGACGAATATAATGCTCTTATTGAAAATAAGACGTGGGACTTAGTGCCCCGTCCAACTGATGCTAATGTTATCCGAAGTTTGTGGATTTTCAGGCATAAAAAGAAAGCTGATGGTTCATTTGAAAGGTACAAGGCTCGGCTAGTAGGTAATGGTTCGAATCAACAGACTGGTGTCGATTGCGGAGAAACCTTTAGTCCCGTAGTTAAACCAGCAACTATTCGAACGGTTCTCAGTATTGCTCTTTCCAAATCATGGGGTCTTCATCAGTTGGATGTCAAAAATGCTTTCCTACATGGTAATCTCAATGAAACCGTGTACATGTACCAACCTGCTGGCTTCCGCGATCCGCAATACCCTGATTATGTATGCTTGTTGAAGAAGTCTCTCTATGGTCTTAAACAAGCACCTCGTGCTTGGTACCAACGCTTCACTGATTTTGTTGCTACCTTGGGCTTTTCTCATAGTATATGTGATAACTCATTATTCACCTACCACAATGGCAATGACACGGCCTACATCCTTCTTTATGTAGATGATATCATTCTCACTGCATCCTCTGACACTCTACGCCAATCTATCATGTCTAAACTGAGTTCCGAATTTGCTATGAAAGATTTGGGTCCTCTTAGTTATTTTCTAGGTATCTCAGTTACCAGGCATTCCAGTAGTATGTTTCTCTCTCAACATAAATATGCTGAAGAAATCATTGAGAGAGCTTCCATGTCCTCCTGCAAACCGGTTTCAACTCCAGTGGATACAAAAGCAAAACTCAGTGGAACCTCTGGCAACCCATATCATGATCCATCTGAATATAGAAGTCTTGCTGGTGCTTTGCAATACCTTACTTTCACAAGACCTGATATTTCTTATGCCGTTCAGCAAGTATGTCTTTTCATGCATGATCCAAGAACACAACACATGACTGCCTTGAAGCGAATCATTCGATACATCAAAGGCACCATCACTCACGGTTTACATCTCTCTCCCTCCTCAGTTGACAAACTCACCACATATACTGATGCTGACTGGGGGGGATGTCCGGACACCCGCAGGTCCACGTCCGGTTATTGTGTTTATCTTGGAGATAATTTAGTTTCATGGTCTGCCAAACGTCAACCAACTCTTTCTCGTTCTAGTGCAGAGGCAGAGTATCGTGGTGTTGCTAACGTTGTCTCTGAATCCTGTTGGCTTCGAAATTTACTCTTAGAACTTCAGTGTCCTATTGCGAAAGCCACACTAGTATATTGTGACAATGTTAGTGCTGTCTACTTATCAGGAAATCCCATTCAACACCAACGCACTAAACACATTGAAATGGATATTCATTTTGTGCGTGAAAAGGTTGCTCGTGGCCAGATACGCGTTCTACATGTTCCTTCACGCTACCAAATAGCTGACATTTTCACAAAGGGCCTTCCGCTGCAGCTATTCAGCGACTTCAGAGATAGTCTCAACATTCGTCCTCCTCCCGTTTCGACTACGGGGGTGTATTAGAATATAAAATATTCCTTGTCTATTATATTTTTAGTAATAGCTTTATGTGAATTAAATAGCATTGATTCTGTTATTATATTTTTAGTAATAGCTTTATGTGAATTAAATAGCATTGATTCTGTAGAATCAAATTGATTCAAAACTATTGTATATATACACACTTGAGACTATGAAATAAGCAAGCCAAATATTCTCTATTATTGTTATTCAATATTCACTAACAAAATGAATCTGATCAAGCCCTTTATTTTGCTTTGTTTTCTGTATGGGGTGATCCTCATCGCTGCGGTGGTGGCTGGTGAGCCATGGAAAGATGAGGAAAAAGGTATGAACCTTAACTTGTTTAAGGTTAATGATAATAATGCACTTTATTTGTTCATCAATTATTTGAATTTGTTAAAGAATTTAGTCAAAAAGACTGTTTATGAAAGTGATATAAGTATATTCCATTTTCCAAAACATTAAGTTCATGAAACTCACGTAAAACTGACATGTAGTAAGTTAAACCTTAATTTATAGCTAATCATTACCTCTGATGATGAAACTGTAGGAACAAACGGAATTCACGAAGAATTTAGTGGATGCGATGAAGTGCAGGGAATCCGTAAGTATTTCCTTTTCTCTTCTCATGTTTCCTTTTATAACAAGGTACGTGAATCTTAAACGTGGTGGTTTATGCAGTTTTGAGTGGTAGGAAATTCCAGCTAAATCATTATAACAGTAACTGTGGGAAAGGAAA
>NC_038250.2:4165582-4248369 GCF_000004515.6 Glycine max
TGAAATTATTATTAAAGAAGGCTATGGCATATAGAATAAAGGGAAAGGACGTGTTGGTTGGCATGGAACCAAAGTCTAGAGTTAGACAACTACTACCTAGTTCTTTCTTCAACTTAAATGTAGCTTTAGAGATGATACTCGGTTTCATTGTTCCCTTTTCATGTAATACTTTACGTTGATCCATGAATAAAAATTTGACAATTTACGTAGAGTATCTAATTTGCAACAATATTATATTCATTGACGCTAGTATATATTTATTCATTCAAGATTTCACCAAATTATCTTTACCAAATATCCTTTTCCATTTTTAAAATTAATCATGTTGAAAGTTAATTTTATGGGCTGCAAGCTATTAGAGATTTAGATTGTGATTAGTAGTGAGCCCATATAAAGGGATTTGTCTATGGTGAAGTTTCAAAATTGGGGTTCACCTCTGAACATGTCATTTTTACTTATAATAGTCAGCCATCAACCTGTTCATCAACCGGTTGTAAAAAAAAAAATTGCCAATTAATATCTCATTCCTCCTAATTCTTCTTCCTTGGACAATATCTACTCATCTACTGTTTTATTCTTCTTTTCTTTCTACAACAACATCCCTCCCCAAACGTATCCCATTTATTCATGCCAAATTGAAGAAAAATGCTAATAAGAATACTAATGAAGCATGTGTTACAGGGGAACAGTTAGTAACCCAAATCGAAACACTAAACTTAAAAGATGGTTCTTGGTTTCAGTATTTTTTTTGTTTTATTTTCAAAGAAAACAAAAACAAAAGTGGAAATAAGTTTGTTTAAAATTTAGAAAATATTTTCTTCTGAAAGTGAAAGAAAATATTTTCAAAAACATACTCAAAATTAAAAATAACAAATTAACATTTTCAATCTTTTCTAAGAAGTAAAAATGCACTAACACCTTAAAATACATTCTTCTAAATACATGTTTTTTAAATCTTGAAAATAGAAATTATTTTTAGAAAATAAAAACAAAAAAATAAACACTCAAACAAAGTATCACCTAAATAACCCAAAGGTTTAATTGCAAAAATCATCTTAGTATTTCTCTCAACTCACTAAATTGTTTCCTAAATTTTAATTCACTATTTTTTTTCAAATTTATTATTTAAATCTTTATGACTAAAATTAGACATTAACTTTCACTTGTCATTATCTACATAATTGGTAAAATGTGAATAAAAATTAACGACAAATAAAATAATAACACATAATGATCAACATTTTTTGTTAGTTGAATATTAAGCATGAGGACTCTAATAGTAAATTTGAAAAAAAAAAACTTTAATAGTAAATTAAAATATAAAAAGATCGATCTAATGAATTAGAATAAATTAGAAAATATTTTTCATTAAGCCTAACCCAAATGCAGAAAAAAAAAAAGGCAAATCTAACATTGTAATAAATTGTTCATTTCTGGCACAACATCATTGTTTGTCATTGTTTGTCCCTTTCTGTTTGTCCTTCAAGCATTACACAATTAAATCAAAATCAAACCATGAAACCCTTTCACTTCAAGGGCAAGTACCAAGATCTCTGTTCGATCACTTGCTACAGATAAGCTTAAATGAAAAGCTACAAGAACTACCCTTGCAAGAACTAGAGGTACAATGATTCGACAACAAAACCAAAAATAAAATGAAAAAAAAAAAAAGAAAAACAATTAAAATGCTCTACAGACTTGACATCACCGAGCAAACCTTCATCGTCACAACTCTCTCCCTCGACGCTGGCAAAATATCTTCGTCTATATACCTCTGTGCAATACACGCACCATTGCACCTACTCTACCAGAAACTCAGATATGATAGAAAACCCATATTTGAAAATTGATTTGGGGTTATGGTGCTTTCTTCATCGATGGTTCGCTCAACTACTTCGTCATCAATCTTGCCATTGCCTCATTGATGATGTAGTGCTGTTGTATTAAAATAATAATATATCTAACAATCAAAATAGAAAGTTCACAGGTACGTAAACCCATTTTCACAGAATTCACCGTAGACAAATCCTATATAATGGCTGATGTAATCATCTTCTAATTACCACTTTACTTTTAATCAAATAACATTTTTCTGTCTCTCTCAGATTTTCTCATTTTCTCTCTCAAATCGAATCCATGAGAACAAAAATGACCATTCGACCCAGGTAATTCAAAAGCTCAATGGATGTTATCGCTAAGAGTACATGTGACTTCAATATGGGTTGAAATATAAGCAAAATTTGCTTATGAGACCCAACAAGAAGTGTATACAATGTGGAGACCAACCCAATAGAACTGCCTATTCTAGAAGGAATAATAGAAGAAACCCCATTCGCCCGTGGAGAGAACAAGACTGTATCCATCCTTTATTAAATATGGAAACAATGCAAGCCAACAAAAATCAAATATAACCAGAATAGGAAAGAAATAAAGAATCCCTTCGCACTAGAGCAAACTTTAAGTTACTCGCGCGCATGAGGGAAGGAAAAACTTCAACTTATTCCAAAGAAAGGTTCAAGAAACATGAGTCACAAATTAGACAACAAACTTACAATCCCTTACACAAAACGAAAAGCAAAGAAAGTAGAATACAAAATGTTGGGAATTTTTAATTATGAAAGAAGCAATCATTAGAATAAAAAAATTGTTCGAATGATGCCAAACTCATAAAGGTAGAGATTTTTTAAGGCAAACCAAAATTCAAGAACAAGGTTATCTAAGCCCAAAACATTTAAGAGAAAACTTATAAAAAAAAATGGTAAAATAAATAAGGTCATCAAAACTAAGTTTACTAAAATGCATACAATAAAAATGTGAAGCCTAAGGTGACGATTAAGCCTAAAAGAATAGAACCATAAGAACCAATACAAGTTAGCAAAGACAGGGCTAACTCGTTTTTTTGGGAAATTCTTTTTTGGGCCCCTTTTTACAGGATTCAAGTCAAATATTAAAAATTAAGACAATGTGTTAGTCCATTAGTCAACCTCTTAAAGCCTGCATGCATTGAGAATCCTTTGATCGAGGACAAATCTCAATATGACTTGAACCACTGGATAAGGAGTTGATATTTTCTTTTTGAATTGTAGTGAGAATAGTTAAAAGTGTTCCTCTCCACATTTTTTCCATCCCTTTCCTCTTCCCCCATTCTTCTCACCACCATTTTTCCTTCCCCTTGCATTTTATTTATTATTTTATACCCAACAAAAATATAATTTTGTTATGTTATACTTTGATTGTGATTTTTAACTTAGAACACAATTAAATCACACTTTTGTCATGATATTTTTTGTTTTGAAAAATAATCTAAACAGAAGTATGATTCCATTGTGATATTAAACGAATAATACAATAAATTGTAAATTTATTGTATTAATTAACACAACGAAATTATAATTTTATTGGATAATTTAGTGTATTATGTAGAAGTTAGAAGCAAGATTAAAGATAAAGTTACTCAGTTAAATTTTTCAAATCAAAATTTTTATAAAAAGTTTTATTGGGAATCCCGAAACTATTAATGTGGGACTTAATTTTGAAATATTCAACCGAAACACTAATATATCCATGTCGATTAATGATTATATGTAGCAATTTTGTTCAATATTTCAAAGCAAATTAATTCTATGACAATATCCTTCTTCTTTCTTGTATATAATTAAATATGATGCAACCAGTTTACACATTGTCTTGGTCACTTGCCAGTTGCCATCTTCTGATAAAATTGCTTACCTCAGTATACACACTTGTCCCAGTTTAACACTTTAATGGCTGAATCGGTGTTGATAAGGATAATTGACCCCCTATTATCCTCGCAATCAGCCAAACAATTCCAGTTATCTAACCAAGATAAATACCATAATTTAAGAAAACGAATTTAATGACCACTGTCATCTACTTCATTTCTTTTTTTATCTCCTTTCGTTTATCTTCTCTCATGATCACTATAAATAGCAGTCGAGAAACACAGTCTATATACTTCACAACAACTCATCTTTATATAACCTAATTGCATAGATGAATACCAAGCCCGTTTTCTTCTTGTGCTTCCTCTGCGCACTGCTTCTCATCTCTGTTGTGGCAACTGAGCCATCCAAAGATGAGACACAAGGTAATGCATATTATATAGCTAGCTGCAATTGTTCCTTTCTCAAATCACCAAGATTAACCATTATCCTTCCACTTAGTCTTCATGTTTCTTTAATTTCTTGTTAATCCTATTCCCCTCTCAGTAAAACAATTAAACATTAATTTTGAAATTTAAATTATTTCCTAATCTAGTCGCTGAGGTAGTGTGGTGGCTATGTAGTTTCCACTTTCCATGCCCGTACAATATTGCTTTCTTCTTTAATATATTTTGGTCATGTACATTGAAGCTATTTGAGATTTCTCAATACATTGAAGCTATACAACTCTGCTACTTAGGGCCATACTTTTCTACATTTGCAGCAATAGCAGTGCCACTTTAATACATTACAAATTATCCAAACTTTAAAAATTCTCCTTAAATCTTAAGAATAATTTCCCATGCATGCAACTATATATATTGTCCAAGGTTGCAGTGTTGGAACCGAGAAACAAAATCCTAACATCAAATTTTTGCTATTCATGAGTTTTAGTTTCAAAAGTCGTTACCTTAAGGCGTGTTTCTCCTCCTTTTATTGCCAATTGAAATTATACGGTATATAAGACATTATATATTTATTTTCTACATAATCAAAAATAAATTTTATATTACATTATTGCTTGCGCTCTGGCATATATTGGCATTGTTATATAAGTAATGCATACCACCACAAGACCCCATTTCTACCATAATATATTTTTTTCGGGTGCTACAATGAATATTAATAATGGTGTTACTGTTGATTAATTTTATTATGCTTAGTAGTTATGCATGTAAATGTAACTTTTGAAAAAAGAAAAAGAAATAAATTAACAAATCAATGTCATATTTAAAAATGTTAGTCTATTCCTGTGCAGCAGAAGAACCAAAGACACAGCCAGATGCCTGGGGAAGAGGTGGAAGTGGGGGGCATGATGGAAGCTGGGGACACGGTGGAGACTGGGGGCATGGCGGAGGAGGACACGGTGGAGGACATGGCGGAGGATGCAGATGCTGCGGTCGAAAGGGCTGCAAATGTTGCTGAAGTAAAAATCACAAATATATGAACTGAACACACTCATATACTTGAGTGTACTCCATGTAATAACTAGTATATATGTAAGAAATAAGAAATAAAAGCATGGACTCTATCCGTGCTTGGGCTGGCATAGGTTGAATGTTTTCCGCCAACCATGCATGTAGTTGACACATCTTTTTATTATACAGCATATATATTTCTACCCTCTGCTCTTCTATACTCTTTTAATTAATAATTAAGAAATTAAGTTAATTTAATTATTAATATTAAACTTATCAATAATTTAATTACCACTAAGTGCATGAATCAACTAATTCAAGAATAATTTATTACTAAGTACATGAACCAACTGACTCAAGATTATTATAGCTTAATTAGTGATATTGAATTTAAATCCTTTATATATAACTCTGAAAATTTGATCACGGACAATTAAGAAGTGAAAGGAAATGCAGATGCACTACATATATGCAGTAGAAGATCATAACTTACCATACTTCTCTAGAAAGTAGAAATCAAAGAGCTTTTTTAAGGAAAGACCGAAAGACATGCCTCCATCAATATCTTCAAGTACTAGCAGAATTGGTATTTGAACAATCACAGACTTATATAATTGGACGCTTGTCCCTCCTTGTAAGCACAACACAAATTTTGGCGAAAATGTGGACACATACATTGATGGAAAGACCCTTCGATATCTTAACAGAATTAGAATGATCACTTGCGTCATTCCGGAAAATCCCATTGCGTCCCATAAAAAGGGTAGCACCTGGTGCTTGTGCGAGGGCTTGTTCAAGAGTTGCCTTCCATTCAAACAGATCTTCTGATGTCTCAGCCTGATATTTGAGAAAACAATCAGAACTTATATGGCCCACAATTAATAAGGCATTTTAGAAATAGTAGTATTACTTGAATTTAATTATCATTCGCTTAAAAATATAAAAAATGAATCACCTTAAGGGTGAATTCTCTCGCCCACATCCATCTGGAACCGTAAGAAATAGATTTTTTTTTTCTCTTCAACAACAACACTGGAAAATAAAATTCACAATTTTAAGACAGATTGACATCAAAATTTACAACTACAAAAAATCAATTTATCCAGCATACCTCCCTGAATTGTTTAAGTCAATACCACTCCCGCAATGTTAGGTTTACTTGACCACTTCTCTCAGTTCTCTGTGGAAGGGCACTCTACATGACCAAACAAAGTAAAGACAATTATACATAATGACAGCAAAAGTAACTCTGATATATTTGAGTCAAAGAAATCAACACCAATAGGCCAGTAAAGAATGACTTTTATAGTATTATCCAATTCTCTATTGGCCTACGGTCACATCTTATTCTGCAATAAGAATTAATTGTGAAGTAAATAAAATGTCATTTTTCCAAAACATATAGCACAAAGTATATGCATACAATGTTAATTAGTTCATATATCAAGAAGCTAAATCAATCATCAAATTAAATTTTGTTGGAAAAATCGTGATCTGCAACCATATTTGCTTAAATAAGAGTTGAATCACACAGAACAACAGAAGTAAAGAACACAAAAAGGGTATCAAATAAAGATCTTATAAGAATGAGAATGATTTGAGAGATACTAATAGGAACAATTTTGGATACAATAAATACTTTTTGCATCGCTATAAGTATAATGGAGGTAGAAAAAACATTTTCTATAACACATGAGAAAGTAAAAAATGACTATCACTTAGAAACGTCACTCAGGATAACTCCTTCCACTACAGATCAAACAAGCGTCAGAAGCCATAAAATTTATTCTTATACTACACCTTTCGAATAAATTGTTGTGTTTGGTAAAAAAGTCGAGAACATAAGTGTTACGTACTCCCCATTAATAGTTAGCTACAATAGGTTAGTAGTTACCATCTGTTAGTTATATTAGTGAGTGAGTTACTCGTGTGAGATTGTTGGCTTCTTTTTTCTATAAATAAGAAGGGGTGTTTTGAGGAAGGGATATCTTGTCATTTTGTAAGAGGGTTGCGACCAATTCCTATATCATTGATTTATTTGGATATAATAAATTAATTTATTGTGTTATTAAACACACTGTTATAAAATTATATTTTTCAACCTAAAGTTTGTGTATGTGCATTGCCCTTGTGACTGATTAAATTATTAAAACTTATCATTTCATAACTTGATTTTTAAACTTAATTATGTTTTTAGTTCCTAAAATAAAAACATCTATTTTTTAATCTCTCAAATAAAAATTATTTTTTTAGTTTCTCATATTCAAAAATATATTTTAGTCTTTTTTTAAAAAAAATTACATTTTTTAGTCTTTCCAATTTTAAAGATGGACTAAAAAGAGTATTTTTTTTTTAAAATTAAATGGACTAAAATGAACATGTTTCAAATTAGAGTGACTGAAAAATATAAATTTTTATTTAAAGTACAAAAAAATAGAATTTCTAATTTAAAAAATTAAAAACATTATTAAGCCTTATTTCTATTATAAATAATTATTTCATATATTTTAAACTTGTTTTTTATATAATATTTTAAGCTTGTTATTACCCTATTGTTCATGTTGAATACCAATTAAATGAATGAAACGAGAGCCGAGCTCCGACCAGGTGTGCTCCATACGTGCAACTGGATTTATTCATCATATAGCCTTTTCTTATGATGCTTGGATTCTATGCTCTGAATTATTATTGGTAAGAGAATATTTCAAGAACTAAAGAAAGTAACCTGCAGTAAAGGAACGGAGGAACAATGCATCATGGAACATGCATGGATATATGATGGATGACAGGAATCGATCAATAATGATATTTATATATTCTCATATAATATTTATCTATTTTATTTTCTCTTCTATATATCATTGAGTGTAGTATATACTATACTTAGCGAGGTGTACCAATATCATTTATTTTTTCATAGGAATATGCAAATCCACCTAATTTTATCTGATAAGATACGCTGGACGGACATGGCTCGCCAAACCCTACGAATAAAGCTTGAAAATAGAATAATGGGCCACCCTCGAATAAGGAAGATGCAGTTTTCCCAATGCTATGACCCCACTTTGTCTCCAATTTATCACAAACTACAGTGCATGGCTTCTAAAAATAATTTAACTTCCTTGATTTTCTCATGTTCACATTTTCTGGTCCAGTGTCCATAGTATCTGGCACTCACCTATTGGATAACACCATTTTGAATCTCAACCATGAATTACTCTCACTCTCACCGTCACTGGGATAATCTCGATGCCTCACTACTCACCAGAATAAAAAAAGTAGAATCTCTACTTTCTCTTGAAGCAGTAGAAGCCATGCCAAAATGGACAGGAATTTCACTTTGTTATAATATACTAATATATGTATGTTTTACTTTTGTTAAATAAAGTGAAATTTGACTTTCATTTTTTAATTTTAGTTCTTATAAATTTTACCATTTATAAAAAAAAACTTAGTATATTCTATTTATGATGTCACCTACACACACGTCACTTGAAAATAATTTCGAACATAATATATTTAAATGTATATGATGTTATCATTAAATGATAAAAATTATTTTAAGAATTATAAGATTTATATGAATCAAAAATAAATAAAATATAAAAAAAATATTTATATTTACACAATCTAAAAACATATTTAATCTTTATTTAATTTCCTTCCCCTTTTTCTTTTTACTTTTTTGGTTTTATTCAATGTCGGACGCCAACGAAACGACTAGACTCCTGTTTTCAAGTAATAACTAGACCTAGAAACTTAACTAGTGAGATTGTGATTTCTTTTAAAGGCAAGAGATTGTGACTTTATATTTATATTTATAAGACAAAATTAAAAATTAATCACCTCAACATAAAAAATTAGGATTCAATTTTTTTTTTCATTCCCATTTTCTTGTTATCATTTTATATTTTATAACTTTTTAAATTTTCTCCAATATTTATAAACAAAATAAATTTTTTTATAAGATAACTTGAATTTGACATGAAATTTTGGAATAAATTATCTATTTCATCCTTAAAGTATATATTATTCTCGTCTAAATAATCCTTAAGTTAAGCAAATAATATAATTAATCCTTCCGCAAGAAGCAGAAATCTTACTAAATAATCTCTCAAGTTCTAACAAAAATCCTTCAAATTAGTCGCTAAATGTAAGTAATATACATTAATGTAAGACTTAAATTAATGAATATTCAATACTTTAAAAACTTGTATACTCTCAACACTTTAAAGACTATCTAGAGAGAGAAAATAATACTTGAAAGACCAAAAAATAATTCTTATTATAAAATTTATGACATCTCTTTTTTCTGTTTCTTATGTTAGTTCTTCGTACCATACCCATTTTCTCTTCTTATTATTCTCTTTCTAACGGACTATATACATTCAAAGAAATAGATATCATACAATTTTTTGCAATAAAAATTGCAAGATAAAAGAGAACTCGATCTCTTTTAATGTTAGTGCCAAAGAAATAATCATGAATGTCGTCCATAGTGATTTAATTTCCTGCGCCCACTTAGTCCAACTCATTATTATATAAACCTTTTTGACCCTACAATCTATTCAAATCAAAGCCCCCAGAAGACTCCACACAATATCTGAAACACCTTCCTTCTACCAAACAAAATCTCATTCATTCATTCTCAACCATTTCTCACTAACATCATCACTATATTTTATTTTCCCTTAACATGGCCAGGTACCACGATCCCTACTACTACTACTTGTGGGAGTACTTCTCTTTCCCACTCCACCTCGTCTTCTTCGTGTTCATCCTTTTCTTCGTGCTAGCGTTCTCGTGGTACATAAACTACGAGTCTTTGTTCGAGGACTTGCTCGTGCAGGTGAAGATCTTCCTCGCCCTCGTGCCTCTGCTCTTGTTGCTCCTCGTTCACTGCCTCTCGAGCGGAGCGTCGTTCCCAATACCCTTGCCGGAGGAGAGGGAGTCGCTGCACAGAGCTGGAGGGTCTCCGTGGGGTGTAGCACTCTTGCTTCTCTTCGTGTTGTTCATGATGGCATACCAATCTTCCTTCCACCAACGTTGGTTTCCTTTGGCTACTAGATGAGGTGATGATGCTCATGAAGGAGTTGCAAACTATTGAGTGTGAACCTTTCTTAATTGGTGAAAGATTATATACAAAAAATTATTACATGATTCAAGACCATTTTGAGTAAGAAGCAATTTCCGTGTGACACATACATGTCACGCAAAGATTGATCAAAGTCATCATCAACACGCAAATGATCTCGAACATGTAATAATTTTTGACATATTAGAGAGTAGTTAAGCATGGTTAAAAGATTAATTTTCTTTTGGAGTGGGATCTAGTGAGTTATAACTAGTAGGTTACTTTACTTTTACACAAATATATGGAATGGTCATATTGCTTAGCTTTGCACTTGTATTCTGGATTGATTTTCCCTCGGCTCAGCATAATATATGTTGGGTTACTGAAGAGCAAATTTTCAGCTTTGGAAAGAAATGAAATGAATCAACTTCATGTAATAGTTGTGTAGAGCAAAATGAGCTATGCTTATTTTTTTATGACTTATTAATATTACAAATTGTTGCTGCGTATTGTAACTCCATGTTTAGATCTTTATCTAGTTATTACCCCAGCTACAACATATGTATTAATTCTAGCTTGAATTTTGTAATTAATTGAAGTCTTCCTTCCTTTTTCCACGAACACATCTTTTCTTTGTTGACTAATGGTCACGAAGGAGAGATCACATGACGTACTCTTGAACAAGAGTATGATTATCGCCAAGAAATTAAGACAGAAATCTAGAAAGTGATGGATAAGCAGGAGAAAAAGGAAGAACCGACTCACTTTTCTTATTGTGATTTTCTCTCTTTCATGTCTCACGCTTTATTTTATTTTATTTTTCCTTAAACGTTTGTAAAAATTTTGAGAGCGTGAATAAATTATATTAAAAATTATCATTGTTACTATGTTAATAAAAAATATTGCATAAATATATTAATAAAAACATTTTCCTAAAAAATTTAGGTAAAATATTTTCAAAAATTTTAATCTTAATTGATTTACTCTAAGTGGGAGGATGGTTAGTGTGGCAGTGTGAGTGTTAAAGAATTGAGGGGAGTATTTCATATAAGAAAATTTAATATCATATTTTAATCCAAAAATATAAGATTCAAGTTTTATCCTTATATATAATGTTTAACTTTTTTTATTTTTATTACTCGACGTGAGACTTTATGTATTTTGCCTTAATTTCATGTTTAAAAAATAAAGTTTAGCCCAATCAGGAAAAATGGGTGTTCACTGTTTAGCCAAAATATGGTCCATGAGACATTGCTGAACCTAGAAACGTTTTCCGTGAAAATAGGGATTTTAGAATGAGCAATGGACCAAATTTGAGCCGTGGACGTCGACTGGTCCGCAATGGACCCAATTTGCAACATTATAGATTGTTTGGACTTTGGATGGTTTCGAACATCGAAAAAAAAAACACTCTGGGTGACTGTGGTTTGTCATGTAAAGTCCGAAAAATGATTGGTTTTACGGTTTAGTTTGTAAATTTTGTTCTGTTTGAAAAATTATTTTATTTTAATTATTAAAATATCATCTTATTTTTATTTTATTTTGTAAAATATATTTTTTTATTATTATTATTAAAGTCTTCTCTGGATGTCAAGTGTCAACATTTTATATAATACTTTTTCAGTTTCTTTTAAGAACATTCGAGATATTGATTTATCTTTTAGTTCAACAACTCGAATCCTATAATGATTATTTAACAATTTTTTTTACTTAACATTTTTATTTTGAGTTTGTTGGGAATATATTATGCTATCTCTTTTAATAAAATAATATAATCACAATTCGGGGAGTGTTGCGAGTCCCACATCGAGTGGTTCATGAGAATGATTCAATTCTTTTTTTAAAGGGACCTTTCGGATGTCTGGTTGATTCTTTTTTTTTTCTCTGATGACCATGGATGTCATTGATGATTAAGTTCTTATATAACTGAGTAGATCACCCCCCTTATGCATCATTTTTTAAGGGGACCTTCCGGATACCTGGTTGGTTCTTTTTTTTCTCTCATGGCCATGAATGTCATTGATGATTAAGTTCTTATATAACTGGGTAGATCACCCCCTTATGAATCATTTTTTAAGGGGACCTTTCGAATGTCGGGTTGGTTCTTTTTTTTTTCTCTCATGGTCATGGCTGCCATTAATGATTCTAACCCCTTCATTCTTCATTCTTCTGACAATCTTGACATTGCCTTAGTTTCTCATCCATTCATCGTGTTCTCGACAAAGACTTAGTTGCTGATGTGATGTTGTGGATGAATTGGCATGGAGCGGTTGTGGTGCTTGTTTATGCCACCGCATTGTGGTATCTCTTCGAACGTGTCGGTTACAATTTTTTGTCCTTCATCACCAAAGTTTTTGCCAACAAGCTTTGATGCTTGCTTTGGACTCTTGGAAGCTGTCGAAGTTGGTCGAAGATTTCTCGAAGTTTTTATTTTGACCGATGTATTTCTGACATATTTCGTTATATTTCATGTTTTCAAATTTTTTTTCTTTTTTTCTTTTTTCTTTCTTCTTTAATGTTGATGTATTGTATTCTCCAAACTAAAAGTGTTTTCAACACATTCCACCTTACGGGGGTATTAGACATAAAATTAATTTAGTTAGTTACTAGAAGTTATTTTCTATAATAATTTTTTTCTAATGTTTAAAATTGGCAACTAATAACATGTTTATGGTGATTTATTTGGAAAAGTGGAAGTCCCACGTATATTGGGTGCATCACATAGGTATGCATTGTTAATTAGGATAAGGGATTATGAATGCAAAGGAAGAACTCCCTGAGATCTTTGCCTTAGTACTAGTCTTGTGCCAATTTATAAAGGCTAAGTTGCAAGGTATCTGTGCGCACATGTTGTCATGTATTGTTTTAAAGTTATTTAACTATTAATTTACATAAATATTTTTTAATAATGTTTTATCATTTTTTACTTATTGAAGTTAGTTAGCATGCATACATATTATTAAATTGAATAATATAACTGGCCATCATATCGACTGTGAGGTTGATCATCAAAATCATCATAAATCATCATATATAACTGACCATCAAAGCCAGCAACTTAAATCATCATACAACTTTTTCTTCACAAGTACGAGATTTTACCTTTAATTATAACTATAACAAAATTACTACTTACATAAAAGTTTAATAATTCCTTTATAAGAAGACTCCCCCGTTAACTACAGAGGTATCACTAGACTCCTATAACCAGAGACGGATCCAAGGGGAGTAAGCAGGAATCCTTCCCCTCCCCCCTCCCTAATGATCTTTTTCATATGGTGCAAATGACGATATGGTTAAGATTTTACAGAGTCGCTAGGATCTGATGATGGTATAAATGGCTATGCTACAGTTAAAATTTTGCAAAATAGGATCCAATACCATTAATAGATTACGTCAAATATAGATTCAGATTGTTAACACCTACTGAAGAATTATATATATATACCTTCAGGACCTTTTAGGATCCATCCCTGCCAACAAATCAAAGAGTATAATCATGAACTTTGTATATTTCAAAATATCTCCAAAATCTTATAGTCTAAATTTATAGTTTTTATTTTCTACAATAGCAATATCTCCCATTTAATACATTTTATATATAATAACTCTTAGATCAAGATTTAAAATAATAAATCTTTTACTTAAAACTAAATTATAAACATCTCTTTTGAGACTATCAATGTTGCCATAGTTCACCTCTACATAATGGTGATGGAGTTGGTGGGAATTTTGACAATAAATACAAGTTGACAATGACATTATGAGTATGAGTAGTGGGGGTAACATTAATTAGTGATCTCACAAGAGATTACTACAATTCAATTTTGACATGATTGATCTATTATTTTTAATATTGATCCAAAGGTTATTATTAATTAGTGATCTTATTTCTCACCATAAACAAATGTTATCATTAAGACTTTATATATCTATGTATATATGTGTCGCGAGAGATCAAATTACATTAGTCTAACTTTTACAATTAATTATAACATCATTTTATAATTTTCAATTGGATGATATTTAAAAAAAAAAAACTCACTGTTGGATTGAAAATCTCTTTCACATATACAAAATTTCATATTATTCTAAAATAATTTATTACCCCATTTACATAAATTAAAATAGACATAATATAAATATTTCAAAATATACTAAAATATGAATCATTTGATTACCTTCTTATTTTTGTTCAATTTTAATAAAATTTGGCATATATGATCTTGATAATATGTAGATATAATTCAACGGTTGAATAAATAAATATTACATTTTATATCAAGCTATAAAAATGATATAATAATTATTAAAATTATACTAATATGATTTGATTTCTCCACAATAGATAAATATATGGGGGGAGAAGAGAGTTTATCAAGTGAGACCTTTTCTTGTTATATGAGAAATCATAAATATAAATTTGAATCGAATAATAATATATAGATGGTGAAAACTAAAAGTTAATTAATAGTCACATTATCATTTTTTTATCAACATATGTTAATTTGTTAGTGGATTAACTTATATCTTTCATCACATAATTAGGTAAAAATAACATGTGCGTTCTTTTTTAACATATATTAATTAATGTATATTTAAACATTGAAATTGGCACAACTCGTGCTTAGCACGTACGGAACTCCTTACTAGTTACTATACAGTCTCACTTTTAAAGTCATCACAAGTATTGGCAAATAAACTATTGTTGGAGAATATTTTATCAATCAAAACACATTATTTATGTGTTGAACTTTACATATTGTATCTATCATCACACAGCAATTTTTGTTTAAAAAGAAGTTAAAAGAAATCTCACAGATCGATTCACACCATGTTTATATAGAACTGTTGTACCACTAATCCTATATATTGCTGTTTTCATGCATTTAAAATGATAGCACAATCACATCAAAATTGATAACAATGGCATCACTCGAATGTAATGGTATCAAATGCAGTGAACTATCAGTCACACATTATTTTGCTCAATTATTGACATTTGCAAGCTTCAAACAACACGCGATAAGATCGAATCTGCTAGTCCCCTATCGAGTACTTCCATTCAACAAGATTATACTCGAGTTGACTAAACATCTACCACTCCAAATTCCATATTTTACACTGAATTGCTATATAAGTATAGCCATAAATGAGAGACAAGTGCAAATTAATAAAACGGATATAGAGACAAGTGCCATACATACTATCAAATGTATATAGCAATATTCATTTGTTAACACAGTCTCTTATTTTTTTTTTTAAAATAAATTATTTAGTAAGTTATAATTTTAATTAAAATAAATTACACAAACTATTCTTAAAATTTTGTATAATTAAATAAACTCTCCGTGTTTTATGTACTCCTATTGTCCTACACCAACCTCTTTAATTATTAACAAATATATACTGATGTCCTGTTACATATATTACATTAACTTTAATTGTTTTAAAAACATCACATCTATTCTCCAATAAGACAAAATAAGTTAAATGTTAAAAAATGTGTAATTTCGCAAAGTCTCTAGAGTAGTTAGTATAATCTACTTCTTTTAATTATTTTCAAAAATATTTAAGGTATATTCTGTTTAAATGTTTATTTTACAAAATAAGATACTATATATGTTAGTAAATGTGTGTGTATTAATTACTTTAAAGTTTATGCGTTATTAGTATAAAAGCTCGTTTGATGGTTATGATATAAGATATAATAAGATAAAAATAAATGCAGGCCAAGAGTATGATACGATAAAAAAAAATATATTAAGCTTTTGGTATAGTTTAGATATCAAATCAGATAACATTATTTTCTTATATAAAATTATTTTATATTTATGTGTTTTTTAAAAAATAATATACGATTTTTTAAGGGAAATTATATAAGATTTTTGAAATTATAATTATTATTCAAATATTTTTTTAAAAAAAAGTACAATTATTATTCAAATTTTTTTTTTTAATTATATTTTCTTGTGATCAGATGATATAATATCTCATGAGTCATCACTAGAAATGTACACTCTGCTGGTTAGTCTATATTAATACACCTTTTTGGATGTACATTGTTCCCTAGCAGCTGAAGCTATACAGCTAGTAACACGCATAGGGAGAGGAGAGGAGAGACGCATAGGGAGAGGAGAGGAGAGGCAGAAGGAAGGAAAAGAAAGGAAACCTAATTAAAGAAACGGAGGAAGACAAGGTGAGAATAAATAAATAAAGTGGATTCGGTCATTCATTCATTGAGGGTTAAGCCTAAAACCATTGAGTGTTGTTTGGGGGGAAGACAAAGAGAACCACCCCAACATGTGAAACAAAAATGCCTTCTTTCCTGGCCCACCCTAAGGAAATTAAAACACTCTTTGAAAACAACATCAACGGGAAATACTCGTCATCTTCTTGGGAACAACCTTCTCCTTCTACCTCTCCCTTTTCTCTCTATCTCTTCTCTCTCTCTCTCTCTCTCTCTTATTAAACAAATTGATACCCCTTTAATTAGTATTCTTAATTACTCTTTCCATTTCCATATCCTAGCTAGCTACAAATATATATTATGGTTTTAGTTCTTTAAGGCATCAATCTGCAGCATAGTCATGAACAAGAAGAAGAAGAAGAAGAGGTTCGTGGATGGCACTAGTGGTGAGAAAAATGCCATTGCAACTCATGTGGGGTCAGTGAAGATTCATTTTCAACCTCACCATGGGTATAAGATATGATTTTGAGGACGAGGATCATTGTTTCTGGTGGAGAATTCACCAGTGGAGGAAGATTAATTTGGCGTACATGGGAAAGCCAGGCATTTGTTCATCACCCTCTCATCAACTTGTTCTTTAATTTTAATTTCTATAATAGTAATAATATTTATTTGTGTTGCAAGTTGCAATTGATGATGATCACTTATATTTTCACTCTCGTTATATTTTTGTCGGTTCAGTAAGTCTTAGAGATAGTTACAGCTAGAAGACATTTGTAAACGGTTTTAGGACATCAATGGTCGTCAAATTAAAAACAGTGAAATAAAATTTGTGGCTGGTTTTCCAAGTCCCTCTTCATTTGCATGTTGCTCTCTCTTTCTCTCTCTTATTTCTTGTGTCCAGATTACTAGTATTGATTTGGCATAAAGGAGCCAAATTATTTCTGTCTGCTGTTTCAGATTTGAATGGTGGGAATTAAGATTGATGAGTTTTTTTTTTTTTTTTATGTTAATCAATTTCTTTTGTTCGGAGATCACAAATGCATGCTTTAATATAAGGATAATGTTCTGACTCATTTGCAATCCTATATTTGGGGGAAAATCTTTATAATTAGAAAGTGGTGAAACGTAACAGTTTCTGCTAAAAGCCTAAACTTCGTTTTCATGATTCGCTGCCTAATTTTTCCTGCATTAGTTTGTCGGTAACACGGCAAATCATTTGACACTTATTTCTCATATTTTGATAATTCAAAAACCCACCTAACTATACTTTGCATGTGTATCAAGGAAAAGACGATTTAACCAATGGGATAGACCACTAGTTGGTGCAATAATTATAGATGTGCATATGCGTTGATTATTCAGATTTTATGCTAATTCTTATAAGAATTCATGCTCCTAAATGCACCAATATATGAGTATGTTAAGAGCAAAGGTGAGGAAGAAAGGCTATACTACTTGATTTCGAGGATCAAGACCTCTTTATAATCTAATTATCTAAATTTTTCTCTGCTTTATTTATTCCTTAACTTTTCTTTTATATACATCTTTCATATTACAGTCCTAACAGATTATTTAACAACCCATTAATAAACTGGTTGTGGACCTAACAACCTTTATATGGTTGTAACTAACTATTATGGTAGTGCTCTTCCTAAGCTGAACCAGCGTGGTGCTCCTCTTGGCCTGCTGCTGCATCTTCTTCCTAACATTTTCTAGCCCATCAAAAACACCTTGTCCTCAAGGTGTTGGGTGCAGAAAATAGAACTTGAGTAAAGTTACTTTGTTTGTGGGCTTGTTTGGGTCAAGTTGATGAAGGTTGCAGTAATTGGAATCTACAATCTTCCGCGCTGAGTGACTACCCTTTTGTCAAAATGGTTTGACTTCAATGTTGAAGGTCGTAACACTCATGTTGACGAAGTTCAGCCTGTGCCTGCCATGGTCGTAGTGGAGGTGGTGGCTTCGATGGTGGTGGTGGATGTGGTGGCGGGTGTGGTGGGGGACGTCGTCGCCAATAACAGACAGAGCAAAGCCGAGTTTTGACAATAAAAAAAATCCAAACCGAGCACAGATGAATCTGATGCTTGATGGCAGCGTTGCTGAGCAGGATGGTGTCATTGTCGTAAGGGATTTTGCGGCAATGGCCGTGACGGTAACAACGGTGGGCGGTGCAGAGTGATAGAGGCAACGGATGACTAAGCTAGATGTGGCGGTTGGTCAAATGAAAGCAGAGAAGTGTCAGTGGAGCCATGGGTACGACTATTTTGAGTTCGGGATGGTGGGAAACAGCCAAGGGAGGCGGAGCTGACGTAGGTGCTATTGTTGGTGGTGGTTTGGGAGGAGATGGAGATGGAGTGGGTGCTGTTAAGGTCTCCACAGGTGGTGGTGCGTCTGTTGGGGATGAGTTGGGAGGAAAGGGAATGGGTATGAGAGCAAAAGGTCGATCAAGGATGATGTCAAGCTTGGCAGTCATCTCTAGAGTCTGGGTGGTCATGGAGGAGAGGTTCAAGGTGAGGTGGTATACAGCCTCTTCAAGACGGTCTAGGGTGGCCTGGTGGCTGTAGTGAGTGGGTATGGTTAAAGGTAGGGGTTTCGGCAAGTAGAGGCAGTCATGGGCGGCAGGTCAAATCACTTGTTAAAAGTAGAGGTGAGGGAGAAAAGCTACACTACTTGGTTTCGAGGACCAAGACCTCCTTACAAGCTAATTATCTAAATTCTTCTATGCTTTATTCATTCCTTAACTTTTTTTTATACACTGCCTTCATATTACAGTCCTAATAGATCATTTAACAAACCAATAACAAACTGGTAGTGGACCTAACAACCTCTATATGGTTGTAACTAACTACTATGGTAGTGCTCTTCCTAAACTGAACCAACGTGGTGCTCCTCTTAGCCTCTTCCTGCATCTTCTTCTTAAGAGAGTAAGTGTTAATTTGATCGTCAAATTAAATCAATTAATTAATTAAATCATCCTGCGATAAATTTGATATAAATTCATTATTATTTGTTTGATTTTCAGATTTGTATATATAACTTTTCTATCTGACACCTAAATCCTGAATGCATGCAAATCTGAGATAAAGTAAGGACCAACTTGGCTTCTTTATTGTCTCTTTCCAAGTTGTCCATGTGTTGTCCCTTCAAATAATACCGTTTTCATGATTTTTATAGAGTGGATTTACAATTAAATATTAATACAACTATTATATGAGGTTATTTTAAATAGACAGCACAAGAACAACTTGAAAATGGACAACAGAAAAGTCAGAATCATTAAGGAATTTTTTTTCCTGGTTACCTTTTTATAATAAGAACTCCTTGATACTCTTACCTAGTGCTCAAATTATTACAAAATGAATTATGTTAAGTTTATATATTATCTATTTTTTTGTCTTTCTGTTTTGGATAAAAAGATTAACGAAGATGGAGAAGCCTAACCATTGAAAGAGCTAAATTTTAATTGGCAAAGTAATGTCAATGTTTTTTTTATCAGCAAAGTAATGTCAATGTTTTGGAATTGATGTGGTTATTATGTGCAATCATAAAATAATAAGAAATCAATAGTTTTACCTAGTAATGATAGAAATTCAGAAGGATAAAATATATAAATATATATAATTTAATTTGGTTTTAATTTCCTAATTTTTTAACGGATTTGGATATTATGAAATGTTAAAATTTCTAAAACAAACATGACTATGGCATGCATCTAATCATTTGTCGCACATTATTATGTAATAGTTGTAGCTGACATCACATGCCACTATCAAGTGATAATAAAGTTGGTCCATTTAAAGTCAACAAAAAAATTTAGTCTACGAAATCACATTAAGATTCGAATCTATAACATGTAGTATATTATCTCAAATTCATTATCATTATGTCGAGCCTAATGGTTAGTCATCAAAAAGTAAACAGTAAAACTTGTTTTTAAAAAGTTAGTTTTATGATAAGTAAAATAAATAAAAAGTTGAATGATCAAACTAAAAATAATCATGATAAAAAAATATGTAAATCAATTTCAAAATTATAAACATAAAATAAATTATATCAAAATTACATTTGTACTTTAAAGCTAATGAACAAATAAATTACCTTGTGAAATCTTCCATATGAAATGCACCCTCAATTTCCCTTTAGAGAAAACCTTCAAAATTGACAATTAAAAATAAAAAATTATTTTTTATTACATCCTCCTACAAATTATCTCTTCCTTTACTAAATAATTTATAAAAGTTAAACTTATTTATGTGTTTAAGATATTTAATATATTTAATCTTTTATTCAATATTTACTAATAATTTAATAGAATATATTAGAAAGATAAAAATAGAAAAGTAGTCAAACTAAATCTCGATGTGAAAATGACAAAATGTGGTAACTATAACTTGTAGAAAAAGGTATTGCTAGTTTATATAATTTCCTGAGCAAACATTAGCGATCCAATCACATCTGGTTGCAATAAAAGTATCCATAATCGAGGCAAAAATATCAATTAGGATTTCTTTTACAAATTATTTACTAAAATGAGTTTGTTTTGAAAATATTTATCGAGTGAGTCTGTTTTTTATTACAACACGTTTTATCGTCGGGCGCGTTCAACGTAATAACGACACGTGGCATGACGTGACGAGGTCGCAGGAGTGGTGGGAAAGTCACTGAACATAGTGCTATCGCTGGCGCTTCAGGTCGTGGTGCTGATGCAGGCGCGTCCAGGCCCCTACGTCCTGGGACGCGCTGTCGGACACGCCGGTCTGCCAGGCACGACTAGACGCGTCAGTCTGCTGTGCACTGCGTTCCACGCTTCCCCTATAAAATCTCTCCTCCTTCCTTCCATTCGCACACATCAAGCGTGATATTAGTTTTGAGAGTTAAAAAAAAAAGATACACAACAAGGTAAAATTACAAAAAAAATGAAAGTATATCTACTATCACTTGTAGATTTTTAGTTGCAGGTAAATATATTGCACTGTAAATTTGTGACGATGAAAAATATTAAAAAAATACAGACACAAATAATACATATTAAAAAACTATTTTAACATTAATCACAATATTAACTATTTAAATGACAAATCATAAATAACACAAATCATACAATATTAATATCATTAAATATTAACAAAAACAATAATATAATATTTAAATGACAAATGATAAATAACAATATTATTATCTATAATTATCTTCAACAACAATTAACAATTTTATATTATTATAAAATAAAAAACTAATCTAACACACTATAAAAGTAAGAATAATTACCTCTACAAACAAATTCACTAAAAAAATAAAATTAGAATTCTTTAGTAGATAAATGAACAACTGTAAACAAAAAAAACAATTTGTTAGATAATTAATAAAAAAATAATTAAAATGATAAAGAAATTAAACTAACAGGAAAAATATATAAAGATAAAGAAAATGAACTTGTTGAGAGTGAATAAGATTTTGTTGTAGACAAAATGCCTAACTACAAAAAAGAAAACATATAAATAATAAAATATAACAATTTATACAAATTAAATAAATTTAAAGCAATAAAAAAATTATATACCAAATTGTTGTATAACCACTGAGGGAGCAAGTTTGGAGTTTGAAGTGAAAAGAGGAGACAAGGGTGGGAAAGTGTGAACGAAGAAGGAGGAGACAAGGGTGACCAAGGGGAGATCGCGAGGCATTATATAGGCCTGGACGCGCCTGCCACGCCAGCGCGACCAGTAGCGCCTACTCTGACAGCGCGACCCAAGGCGTGACCACCGACAGTGCATCCCAGCTGGCTTCCACCGCTCCCTGCACCTATCTGTGAATGTAGCTGTGTGTGTAGGGGTCTGGACGCGTCTACATCAGCGCCACGACCTGAAGCACTAGCGACAACACCACATTCAGTGACTTTCCCACCACCCTTGCGATCTCGTCACATCATGCCACGTGTCGTTATTACGTTGAACGTGCCCGACTGTAAAGCGCGTTGTAGTAAAAAAATAGACTTATCCGATAAATATTTTCAAAACATACCTATTTTGACAAATAATTTATAAAAAGACCCCAATTGATATTTTTGTCCATAATCCTAGTAATTTTACTTATAATTGAAATACTATGGACTTGAGTAATTAAGTTATTAAATTGTTCACATGAATAGAGTTTGATTTAACCATTTCGTACGACTCAAGATTAATTTCATATATATATAATTATATGCGGTACAGTGATTAAACCTGAGGATTTGACACGGGAATAAGAAACTAGAATACTCAATGATTATTACATATAAATCTAAAGGGATTAAAGTTCACGCTGCCTCGTTATAAAATTTGGTGGGGGCTACATCTTTGATATTTGACGTCGGAACCACTACGTTCCTGTTACCGAACACATTTTATTTTAAATATTGGATCTTCACCTTTCATTATGTTTATAGATGCGTCTTACTACCATCTTTTAACAGCCTTGGAAATACCATTTATATGTTATGTGGTTTGGAAGTAAAGGGATACGGAAGATTTTAACAGAGGAGAGACGATCAAACGGGATAGGAAAATAAAAATATAAATCCTTCTTTTCTATTTGGTTAAGAGGACGAAGAAAAAATTAAAGAGGATGACAGAAAAACAATGAAATTAATGTATTATTATACTCTTATGATAATGAATAAGATTCTAAATGAGTAAATGGTAATACACGAAAACGGTCAGATTGTTAATATATTTTTTAAAAAATAGCAACCAAAAAAAAATATTTCAATTTTTTTAAACTCAGTTTTACTTTCTTTCAAATTTCCTAATATTAGAAGATAAAATTGAGAGAAGGCAGGGAGGTTTTAGGGTCTGTTTTATTCACTTGTCACCTTTTGATTTTAAAAACTGTTGTGGAAAATAATTTTATACTATTCATCGGTTAATTTTTCAAATATGATCTATCAAATTTTGAAATTTGTTTTAAAAAAATTAATGTTTTGAAAAGCAAAAAACTGAATCTTATAAGTATTATAATCTTATTTGCTCTCTCCCTTTCTCTCTCCCTAAAATTTTAAATTAAACAAGATAATACTATAAAATTTGCTCATCCCCTCCCCTTTTTCAAGAAAATAGCTAAATACTAAAATAAAAATATTTTTTAAATAATGGAAAAAGTTCATTTAAATTTAATTTTAATATACTATCAATTTAAACAATTTTACACAGTCAATTAATTAAAATAAATATGACTTCTAAAACAATTTATAAAAATAATAATTTTATTATTCATAATAATTTGTAATTAAATCACAGTATAAAAATCATTTCCAACATCAATACATTTTAAATAATTAAAATGGGTAAGAAAAGAACAAGCTAGTATTGTCTTAACCTTCTCTGTTTACATATATAATCATCATGGTGCAAGGTTATATATAACACTCCTCTCAATTTTCATATCAATTTTGTTGAATTAATTTTTTTAAAAAAAACAGTAATAAATGCTGCACTATACTTTAGATTTTGGATGCATAGAAGTATAAATTATTGTTCTTGGTAGAAGGTATGGAAGAGCTAATTAATCCTTTTCAGAATTATACGGCAGACATTACGCCCGAGGAAGTTGTTGACTTTCATTTTCCCTGTTGATATTCTTAATTCAGTTAATTGTCTCTAGTTATTACACAATTATTTTCTTTTCTTTAATTTTAATTTCTCTTTTAAAAAATTCAATTTTAATCAACTTAGAGCATTTATCAACTCATTGTCAGAATGGGATTAACTAAAAAAAAATCACCTTTGTAGCTGGTTTGTTTGAACGAATATTCATTTATACATAACGCAACTTGCAAATATCTGGTCCATTGCATGGATAGATATGAATATAATACATGTAAAAATAAATCAATTAAAAAATATGTAAGGTAATATTGATTTGATTGATAGAATTTTTTATTATGTAAAACATAAATTGAGATATTAAAATACATGTATTTGACATTTCAGTTTAAATGATTTTGATTTGATATAAGATTATTTAATGGTAATTTAAAAATATATTTTTGTCTAATATTAATTGAAAAAATTGAATATTGATTAAAGAAATTAAGAAAAAGGTTCCTTTAATTAAATAAAAAATATAAATTAATTTTGATATAACATTTTTAAATATGTATTAAAAATAAAAATATGTGTATTTAGATGAAAAAAATTCATATGTTATTGGTGCAAAGATTTTTAGATTATAAACTAATTAAAAATTATGCTAAGTGTAACTTTTAAAATAATTATTACGTAATTAAATAATTTTTTTCATGCATAATACTACTAGTATATTATCCTATGATTAAACAATGATGTAAATGCCAATGTATTTTGATTAAATTAAATTAAAAATATGTATAGAAATGAATTCATCATTTTCATGAATAGAGACTCAGATGGCATTTTATGGGGTGAATTGAATACAACCATCACAGTTTGCATATATAATAACCTACACGAACACGAGATTGAAAGGCTGTGTCATGTACATGTCATTTGCTAGACTGGCTTTTTTTTTTTTTTTTTGAGTTTGAGTTTTTTGGGATTGGGAACAAGAGACATTGAACGACATAAATGCCTGGAATTCTGTACGCGATTAAAGCTTGTCAAACTGGGTTTTGTTAAATTTTGACATTGTGTTCCATCCTTTTCACACAGGGATTTAACAAATTTGTCCCTATATGTCTCTCTGACTGTGTGCACGTGTATGCTTGTTTCTTGAATTCAGAGGTAATTGACTTGATCTTTGTTTTGTTGAATCCAAAATGAGGGTTGTCTTGGATGCCTTTTTCTCGGAAAAGTTTGACTGATTCAAACTAGACTGAGAAAGAAGAGTGAATAGTGATGAAAAGCAACGAGTTTGCCCCAGGTTGCTTGTGTTGCCATCTGCTGTGAAATTCGACAAGATGACCATCACAATTTCTCCCCTCTTCAAATGCTACTCTTTTAAAAGAAGCAGTAAAGTCAAAATCCACGGGTAGAAATGAGACATTAATGCATCACAAGCTTGACTATGGCTATTAGCTAGCTAGCTAGGTTCATTAACGATTTGTTGCAAGTTGCAACATGTATTCTTATGATAGTGTATTTTTATTAGCATAAAAATATTTTAATTTGATAGAGGATGGGAGGAGTGTAGTGGAAGTGGCGAAAAAATAAAAGGAGTTGAGGTTATGACTTATGAGATGGGACGAGTGGGGTGGAGGTGGAAAAAAAAGAAAAAAAATATAAATTTAGTTATTAAATTTGATTACATTTTTTTTAATTTTAAATCGATTAATTTGGTCTTTAGGTGTATTTAGTCTTTATACATTGACGACTTGGGAGATTAAATAGGGATTTTTTATGTCAACAATTAAATAAAAATTAAATCCACCTATTATTTTTAATTAAATTGATCGATTTTAAACTACAGGAATTAAAATTAGGTTTGACTGAAAGTATAAATACTAAACACATGCTTTATACCAAAAAAATAATAATAAGAGGTTAGGATTTTGAGACAGGGGAGTGAGGTAGAGGATGGTAGCCAATCGAGAAAAATAAGGATTAAGGTTTTGATGGAACCTTTTGTTTGTGGCAAACTCTAAAATCTTGCATCCAAAAGACATCATCAGGCACGGAGTTCCCTAGAGAAACATTTTTGTTTGTGGCAAACTCTAAAATCTTGCGAGAGGTATGCAACACGTTGCTAGAAGTTCAGTTTTTTTGTGTTATTCTCTAGAAGAAATTGCATTTTTATGTTTTGAAATGTTAGATAGAGTTTTCCATTGAGAATTCGGATATTTGGTATTAGTTTCTCTATGACTTTGCACTTCTAGCTTTAGTTAATCACGATCTTCTTTAAACTTCTATGTTTTTACTCTTCATTCCTGTAAGGACCTTTATATTCTTTGCTTGGCATTGAGGCTTGGACTGGTTTTTAAAGGTAAAACCCTCTCAAATAAAAACTTTCCACATTCGTATCAGGTACAGTTTTCTTGAGAATAACTTATTAAATGCGTCTACAGTTTCATATGTGCTTGATTTCTTTTCTTTCATGTCCTAGTTCATAATAGTAAAATAAAAACAGAAATCATATTTAAATCATAATAGTAACACATTCTAGGTTCTTATTACTAGCTCAATGTATTTTAGTACCGACAGTACTCCAATTAGGAAGTGTTAACTAGCAAAACCAAGACAAGATGATAAGAGTCAAAACTATGTATTCTAGATATCTTAGAAATGACTCGAAATGATAAAAAGGAACCAACTTTGACACTACATGTCTCTTTGTATAGAATGAATTTTGGGACGAAATCTTTTTCCACAATTTTGTATTACTAAAGTCTAGTTGTCCATAAAATTCTATAGTCATCGGACTTATATAACTCATTTCAGACCCTTAAGTTCTTTTTGACCCAAAACTAGTTGCTTAGAAATTTAAGATTTTAGTTTTACCAAATATTTAGTTCATTATTATGTTTAGACCCCTAAGTCTAAGTTCATTATTATGTTCAAATTTAAAATTTTAGTTTTACCAAATATTTAGTTGCTTTATAAATGTCACGTCACATGGAGATTTCCCTTTTTTAAAATATTTTACTTTTTGTATATAGTATAGATTACTAACGCATGCATAAAATTATCGTTCATGTACAAAATCGCTCGTCATGGCCTTCATTATCTCAAAAAAGACATGATTTTAGTTCTTTTCCACATAAATTATTTTTGAACACCTGTCTTTCATAGATTTACATAAAATTGTGAATTTTATCAAATAAAATAGATCAAAATACATCAATTTAACATAAAAACTCATCAAAATATAATAAAAATTCAGATTTATGAAATAATGTTGTTCTATCATTAATTATAATAATCATATCCTCATAATACATTATCAAGTACCATTCAGATTAATTGCATCAAATAAAAATTCAGATTAATTACATTAATTGAAATAATCACATTTCCTAATTGAAGTATAACTTCCAACATAAAGAGAAAATAAAATAGTGACTCACTTATAGATAAAATCAAGTGGAGCACACTAATTCTCACACAGGCAACATGTACGATGAAATGAAAGAATTAACATATTCGATGAAAATCTATTCCACCGATTTGAAGCTACAATTCAAGAGAACTTAAAAAAATCAAGAAAATCGATGAAAATTAAATCATTATAGATAAAAAAATTATAATAATGGGGGAGTGAAGCAGAATAGGGTAATTGGAAGAAAAAAAATAGTAGTTAGCCTTTTGAGTTTTGACATAAGAGAATGAAGAGTAGTTAGGTAAAAAAAAAAAAAAAACAGGGGATGAAATATGAGATGAATAGAGGAGAGTGGAGTAAGAAGGGTGACATGAAAAAATGTTGACTTTGGTTTTCAGAGAGAGTGGAATAGAGGAAAGTGACTCAAAAATTGGAATTTAGGGTTTTGAGACAAGGATTTGAACTGGTGAGGGTGCAAAAAAAAAAGAGTTTAGTTAAATTTTTTAATTTAAATTTATTTTTAATAATTAATTTTATATGATTAAATTTTACTATACATCAATGTCAAAAAAATTTACACTAAAAATACATATACTATTTTTTAAAAATATATGATAAAAACTTATTATAGTTTTATTTTATTCTTATTATTAAATGAATCTTAATTTTTTTATATTTTTAATGAGTAAAAATTATATAATTTTTATATAATTTTTAAAATAATTATTATAAATGAATAAACTCAACACACGTTTTGTGATTTTAGATAAAAATCTTCGTGCATATAAAAATAAAACTCTTTCAACAAAAAATCAACACCCATTTCAATTCTCAAATCCAAGCTCGGGAACAGAGAAGGAGAAAGAGAATGGACGCCATTGATTCTGTGTTCGATCCGTTGAGAGAATTCGCAAAGGACAGCGTGAGGCTCGTGAAGCGCTGCCACAAACCCGATCGCAAAGGTGAAACCCTAATTCCCAATTCTCCTTCTTCCGTTCCACTTCGATTCAAATCTCTGTGCTGTAGATCCTGATTTTCCAATGCATTTTTGTATTTTAGAATTCTCCAAGGTTGCCGTGCGTACCGCAATTGGTTTCGTTGTGATGGGATTCGTGGGTTTCTTCGTGAAGCTTATTTTCATTCCAATTAACAACATCATCGTCGGATCTGGTTAGGTAAATTATATTACTTCACACAAAAATGATCTTTTTTTAATTGTTTTCTGTATTCCTCTTTTTGGTTACTCGGATCTCTCTGTTTATTATCTGCTCAAATCACAGATTGCGATTTTTTTTGTGTGTTCATGTTTAAAAAAAAAAAAAAAATATATATATATATATATATATATATATATATATATATATATATATATATATATATATATATATATATATAATTTGAATGGCTAATTTGGTTGATTGGTTGGGAAGAAGTATTGTTTCAGCTGTTCGCGTCATTTTCTCGGGATTGCATGTAACATTAACAACTTGATGTGAAGTGAATATGGCTTTGATTGGATATCTAAATGCTGTGTGAACGGTATGGAATAAGCGAAGTGTAATGGATCAATGTAGAACAGAATAAAATTACCATTATCTTGTTTGAATATTTTATAAACAGTGAAATGGAAAATAAGTAAGTAAATAAGGGGTGAATACATTTTATGGTGTGTCAAGGATGTGTGATGGATTGGAGAGGTTGAGACTTGAGATTATTGTTTGATTAACGACAGAAAAGAAAGTTTGTTTGTCTGACTATTGTACAAATTAAGATCAATTTGTATTTTGTCTGTTGTTTTCGTCCTTATCAGATCATCCTTTAAAAGGAATGGTGAAAATGGATGGTAGATTCCCAGCTTAACTTTCTTCTCATGCCGTTATGAGTATGTTTGTTTTCTTTGATTCCGGCTTCCTGATAAATGTTCAACGTGAAGCTATGTCTCATGAAGCATAGATGTTGAATGTGATTGAATGCCAAATCAAACACACCATATTTCAGTGAACTTTATGATCACTCTATTGGTTTTTAGGGTGTATAACTATGCTAGTTTTTCTCTTATAATAATGCTTGCTTATTGTTAATTCCCAGTCTTAATTGGCAGGTGACTTTCTGTTCTCTGACTCTGTTATGTTCTATGTTGTATTTTGCTTATTTTGAATGGTATTGCTTTTAATGTAAATCATAGAATTTGTCTGAAATGCCAATAAGTAGATGAGTTGATTGATTGCATTATAAAATGGTTTTCTTAAGATGAATTCTACTGCCGTTATTTTCAAACGAACCTATATGACAATAAGTTGCTATGTTTTCATATTCAAACATCTTGGGGAGGAACTACATTATTGGTACTTGTGTAACAGTGTAAGAGATTACTTTTATCGGGAGACTTTGAAATGGCTGGCACTCTTTCTATAATGAGAGTTTTGTCTAGGACATTTTTATGGAATTTCTACATTCTTTGAAAAGCTTTTATAGATAATCTGGTTTTTGTCAGTAATTCATTGCTCTTTTTATTTAGTATTTTGTCTGATGTGACTTGTGAAATGTTGGCTGTGTTATTGATGAAATTTGTGTCTTGATCAAAGTGTGCTGAATGAATGAACTAAATAACCCTTTATTTTCTCTGCAGGATGAAGGGTACTACAATCGCCTCAGGAATTCAGGTTGTCAAGCAAAAGTAGGCAGAAAGAGTTCCCACATCAATAGATCATTCTATGCCCTCAATCTTAGTTCTGTTTTCATTTTTGTTTTTTTTTCTCATCTCAGGAAGTGTTACTTACTTTAGACGTAAAATTTTATGTATCCTCTGTTAGACCTTGATACATTGTTTTGATTTAGGATAAGGAGGAAAAACAATGTTGAAACTGTAGTTTTGTTTGATTCTATGTTAACTTTGCTTTAGAGTTTCCTTATGATGGCTTTTTATTGGCCATCGAACTGAATCCGAGTTTAAAGTTTCAAAAGAAAAAAAGTTGAAGGTATCTAGGGTGGGGGTCGCACTCCTTTGCAGAATAATGTTTTGTTTCATTTAGCAAGAATCTGCAGATAAATTTTTCAATGATGCCACTCTCCTGGTCTTTATGGTATGGTTTACTTACTCTGCTCCATCATATTTTTTTTGGCTTAATTTTTTTTGGAAAAAAATATTGACTAATCCAAAGTTTGACTTCAGATCCATCATATTTGTATCCAATAGTTTGGTTTTTTTTGTGTGCTTAATTATCAATTTGGTTTTAAAATTATTTTAAATGATTTAATTTGGTCTTCAAGTTTTTAAAAATAAATTAATTTGGTCTTTAAATTTTTAAAATGTTTGATTTGTTTCTCAAATTCTTACGAATGAATCAATTTACGAATGAATCAATTTGATTTCTAAATTTTAATTCAAACCCAAGTTATAATAATAGTAAGCATGTAAAATGCAACAAGTACAAATGAAATTTTTTTTGGGCATAGTTGGAAATATTCATTTATAAGTGGTACGAGTCCCACTATTGGCAACGGGATAAAATTGGATGTTATTAGGGACAATTTGCACTAACAACTCAGAAAGGAAATTGAATGATATTTGGGACAATTTTCACTAACAACTCAGAAAGGGAAGGGTGACAAAAATTGTTTGATTCAAAGTAAGGGAGGAAAATAATCTTAATAGGAGGAAAAGGAAGAGAAGAGAAAAATGAGAAAAAGGGAGGAGAGATGTAATGGCCTGCTAAATTACCAAGGTAGGGTTATGGTGAAAGTTGTGCTTGTGAAACCTCAATCAATTAGAATTTCTCATTGTTTTTAATGATAGTAATGGATAAGGTCTAAGTAAGGTCCTATAGTAGTGGTTATGATATCCGAATATTGGTATTGGTATCTGATCTCATATTCATGTAAATAGTAATTTTAATTTTCATTTTTGTATCCCTTAGATATCTATATATTCATCCCTACACTTGTGACTTACCCTTTACTTATGTATGAGATTAATAATAATACATTAATAAAACAATAATTAAAACAATTACTACAATTATAATAAAAATTCATTTTTAAATAATTCAAACATAATATTAAAAACATATACACATAATATTAAAAAGAAACAAATATAACATTTATTTGTCCAGACTTAAATCATAAATAAACAAAATTATAAAGATAATCTTTCAATATAACGATGGTTAAAATTAATGTTCTAATCGCTTAATAAAAATTTTAATTAAGAATTTAGTATTTTCTACTCTCTAATAGTATTACTCTTAGATATTAGAAACTTAAAGTATTAGTCTAAAAAACTATAATTGTTTTTACAGCAAATTATATATATATATATATATATATATATATATATATATATATATATATATATATATATATATATATATATATATATATGTGTGTGTGTGTGTGAGAGAGAGAGAAAATTAAATATTATAATATTGATACTTGCAAATATTTTTACGGGTATCCCCCATATTTTTTCATCTTAATTGTTTTAACTGTTGGCTAAAGAATTGATCAATCTAAGCATGTTGAAAATGGTTAATAGTTGCGTGGCTCGGCCACTGGGTGACATTTTTACACGGGACTATTGATTGTAGTTAGAAAAATAGTTTCAAAATTAGAGCAGAAGAATTGACTACCTATGGCTAAAGTTTATACAGGGTTATTTATAACTTTTCTTGATATTGCAAGTTTGTTATATAATGTTAATAAACTTTTCTTTATTATTCATTATGTTGAGTAACATATTTCATTTGTATATTTTAAAATATATTTGATCAACTTATTTTTATACCCTTATAATTCCCGGATATTGATGAATTTCACAAAGTAATTATATAATATTTTACATTATTTTTATCCTCGGGTTGAGAGGTGAAAAAATAATATTTCATCAAAGTATAGAAAGTTATTTTCTAGCATAGTTATAAGTTCTATTATTGCTTTTACGTTATCAATAAATTAAAAACCACTTTAAATATATTTTAAAAATAATTATGATAAAAATCAATAATATTACCGAATATGTCTATCTATGATTGAATCACAAATGTAAAAACATTTACATTGTAAATATATTCTAATTATTTTTATCTTACTTGCAAATAAACCCGCATTTTAAAGAATGTTAATTATTTGAATATTAATATTTCATTTAATGTTATATTTTTTGTCACCTATACATCCATGTGAAGAATTTAATGAATTTGTTAATGATTCATTTTTTTTCAAAACCTGATTAATTATTTTTATTGGATTTAACTTTCTAATCATATTTTTTATTCATAAAATTCAAACCTTTGTTTAAAAAATCACAATTCAGTTTCACTCCAACTAATGATACATTAATTTCATTTAATATTATATAATTATTTTTGTCTCATAGTATAACACTAATAATATTTGGAATTTAGAATTTTACAAATGTCACCTTTGTATGTCTGATATGATCAACTCACATCTCACAAAGGAACACTATCAGAAAATTTTGATAGAATATATGTTCATTGGTTAAAACTATATAGATTAATAATCCATTCAAAGGTCCAGTAAAAACAAAAAAAATAAATCCATTCAAAGGTACACACTAATTCTTACAAAACAATTTTAGAAAAACCTATGCAACAATATGACATTTCCTTTTTCATTATATGAAACTACTAATAATATTATAATTCATATTCTTCTAAAAAAAATATGCAATATTAATCACATAAAAACGTGTACAAAAAAAAAATACTAATGTAACAAAAAAATCACCTAAAAACAAAAGCATTAAACATTAATTATAAAAATGAAAACATTAATTATTTTATTTAATATATTCATTGTCTCTTCCACACCAGATAAAAAATAATTGCATGCATCAATATATTAAACTAGAAAAGTCCACCCATATTTTACATGGTAGGTAGAAATAATCAATTTGAATGAAAATAGGCATATCCAAGAATCAAACTAGGATCTCTTATTAAGTTAAAATAACTTCAAGCTCGGTTGATCCAAGCCAGCATAGCAAAACATTTGATAGAAGAGAGGCAAATTCATACTGTAAAGTTAAATACTTCGCGGTGAAAGAGAAAAAAAGGCACAGACCAAAATCAATGTAATGCCCTTCAATTTTAATTTTGTGCCATTTTTAGCTCTTTACATGTGCCAATCCAATCCCAGCCGTGGTACATTCTCTTGGGGCCAGAAAAACCATGAACACGCCGTGGCGTCGGAATTGAATGCGCGCGTGCGCACGTGTCGAACGCTACAACAATTTTCTTCTCCAATTCAATACTAGTACTATAACATAGACGATTAGACGGTGTGTTCTTCTTTTAAACCCTTGTTTCACTTTCCGTTTCATCTTTCTTTTTTGTTGCTCAGCAATCCCTCCCATTTTTTTTCCTTCAATCTGCTTCAATGGAAGGTTTGGCTTCCCTCAAGGCTCCCTTTCCGGCCACCCCATTTCTCTCTTCCAGACCCAGAACCTCTATTCTTCCATCCCAAGCCAGTTTTCGTAAAAGAAGCTCCTTTTTATCCTTTTCTGTTCATGCCCAGGTGAGATTTTTTTTTTTTTTTTTGTTGCAAATTTTGTATCTTTTTGCAACCTTTTATCGTGTCATCTTATGGATTAATACGGGTCTCTCTCGGTTTTTGTTTGGGGATTTGTTGGGGTTCAGTGGTAATGGAAATAGGCCAGTATAATTTGGGTTCAATTGGGGGTGTATGAATGCAGGATTTTATGCTATGAGGAACTGCTTGTTGATTTTTCATGTGGGTTTTGGATTATGTGGTGTTTTGATTAGGTGGAGTCTGATGATGGTTCAGCTGTAGTAGCCACATCTGGTGAATCTGTGACAGAGGTTCTGAAAATTAAGGAGTGGGAGGTGGGAATGTTCCAAAATGAGGTTGCAGCTAGCCAGGGTATAAGAATAAGGAGAAGGCCTCCATCTGGACCCCCTTTGCATTATGTAGGACCATTTCAATTCAGGTTGCAGAATGAGGGCAATACGCCCCGGAACATTTTGGAAGAGATTGTGTGGAATAAGGACACAGAAGTCTCACAGGTATTGTGATTGATTTGCTTTGTGCTCTATTGTTCTTAATATATATGTTGTTTTTCAACCAAATAGATTGAATGTATTACTGGGGACTGTGTGATTTTCAGCTTAAAGAAAGAAAACCCCTTGGCGTGCTGAAGAAAGCTCTTGAAAATGCACCTCCTGCTAGGGATTTTATTGGTGCTCTAAAGGCAGCCAACGAACGAACTGGACTTCCAGGGTTGATTGCTGAAGTGAAGAAGGCATCACCAAGTAGAGGTATCTTGAGAGAAGACTTTGACCCAGTAAGTTTGCATTTTTTCCCACATCATTTTTACGGATAGAATATTAGAATTTTTATCTCTCTACTTTATTTGTAATTTTATGAAGTTGTTTCTGATGTAATGTGTGAAATGTTTGAACTGGCTGACACCCCCCATTTCATCTTTTGGTTAGAGTTAGCCTATACAATTTTATTTCATTTTAGGACTGTTAGGGGGTTTGAGGGGGGATTGTGTGTTGGTGAATAGAATGTAGAAGCTGTTGATGTTGGAGGTTGTTTGGAGTGAAGATGTTGTTGTTGTTCACCGAGGTGGGAGAATTATCTGTCATGAAGATGCATTGGTTGTTGGGAGGTTTCCATGGGATGAGTGTTTAAAAAAAAAACAAAAGGCTTAAATATTTGGATGGCTGGTGTGGAAAGATGGAAATTGGTAGTTAGCTTAGCTCAATGTCAGATTGCAGCGTCAACATGTTGGCAGATGAGTTTGTAATATCAGGTCAGTGGGATTACTTATTTTGGCATTTGAACAAACACTATATGGGTACTGTTAATGTCATGTGACTTGGTGTGGAAATACGTGGACTTATAGTTATGGCTACACAACAAATTGTGAGATGTGTCTAATTTTAATTGTAATAATTCCCGACACATGATTTTACCCGGGAGGTTTTATAGCTTGCATTGGACTATTTTTGCCTTTAGGTGGGACGGGGAATATCTGTCTGTTTTAGGCTAGCTTGCTGTTGAGCTTTATATTATACAGCATCATTTTTTGTATTGAGTATTGTTTTGGGCACCTCTTGTGCTCATTGCAAGCATTCTTATATTCATAAATTACTTTGCTTATAAAAAAATATTTCAATTTTATTTGGCTTCCTGACTGACAACCTATTGTATCTAAGTTGGTTAAAGTTAGTCTATTCAATTTTATTTGGCTTCCTGAATCTACTTGTTATAGAATAAGTGCTTGATCTGAGTCATGTTTGCAGAGATATGTCTTAAATTGTTTTATGATGCATATCAATTTCTTCTCCTTTGCATCTTAAGCATTTTGCTTCTTCGAATTAATTTTCTACCCCTTTGAGATGCATGCCCATCAACATAAATTACTTCATCTCAAATCTATCATAGGCTCTCTGTTCGCTTTTACAATTATTGCATTTATGAAGTCAATCCTATAGTTTTTAAATGCTATCTTCTGTAAATAAGGACCCGTTCTGAATTTATTGTATCAGTCAGGAATATGCTATGTTTTCTCATTGAGTATCTTGGTCTCTTAGTTTTGTTGTATCAGTCAATGTATCATGCCCTTCAAGTAACTTATTTGACAATGTTGTTAGTTTGTATTTTTCTTCTCTTCATGGTATAAGCTGCAATTTTAGAGGTTTCTGTGATAGGTTGAAATTGCTAAGGCTTATGAGAAAGGTGGAGCAGCATGTCTAAGTGTTTTGACAGATGAAAAGTATTTTAAGGTAAACCAACAAACCTGGAATTTGTTATGTGTGTACTGCTAGATAATATTTGGCTGATTCAGTACTAGGTGATATTGCAACAAAATTAACTCTAACTTAATATTGGTCCAGGGAAGCTTTGAAAATCTTGAGGCAATAAGAAAGGCTGGCATAAAGGTTTGTTTTGTGAATTGCATAGTCCCTGATATTGGATTTATTATACCATCAAATGTTTTTTGAATATGCAGTGCCCTTTGTTGTGCAAAGAATTCATCATAGATGCATGGCAACTCTACTATGCTCGAACTAAAGGTGCAGATGCAGTCCTTTTAATTGCTGCTGTTTTGCCTGATCTTGACATCAAATACATGATTAAGATATGCAAATTACTCGGATTGACTGCGCTTGTTGAGGTACCATTGGTGCTTTTTTTGTTTGTTTCCTAAATTTGAATGACATTCAACTTCAACATTAACAAAACTTTTTAAGCTTACTGATATCTGATGTTTAATATGAATCTAGTCCTGTGCTATGTTTTGAGTTTATCCTATTTTGTGTAAACTTGGTCCTAAAGTGGGTCACTTTGAGTTTTGAATAGTGCTATTTACAAACAGAGAACCTCTTTAATATTATGATTCTGTACATGAAAGCAAGAATTGAAGTGTATTAGATTTAAAAGTATAGAATCTTTAGATTGACGAGACGAATCTTTATGTTATGTTCCTTATTTGTGATTACACCATAATTCTAGGTCTACCATGCAGTCTTTTATTTCCTGATGAACATGAGAATTTTTTTACATTTTATGTTCCTTACTCACAGGTTCATGATGAGAGGGAATTTGATCGTGTTCTTGCAATAGAGGGGATTGAGCTTATTGGCATTAACAACCGCAATCTTGGTATGTCTTATCACTCTTCTCTCTGTCTCCCCTTCCACTTTTTTCTTTTTGATGAAATGGTATCTGACCTCTCTGTCTTTCAAATTAAATCCTTTTGATGTTTGATCTGCTTGTTTTCCAGTACCTCTCCAATTTCATGGGCTTTTTATTTCTACTTTTGCTTTCATTTTCTGTATATTCCAGTTTCTTCATTAATCTTCTTCATCTTTCTTATCCTTCTTCTTGATACATTATCACTTTCTCAAATCCTATTTGTACCTTATTACAACAATCTCTTAGAACTCATAAAACTTTGATGTAATACAATTGTTTTTATTTGTTATACTTTATGCTATTGCTTCCCTCAGCAACATCTTTTTTTTGCTTAATTGTACATTTTGTCTTTTTAGTTTGAACTTTGTGGATTTTAATCCCTGAAGTTTTTTTTTAAAGCAAATTAAGTTCCTCTATTTTTAAAATCAAGCAAATTTTGTCCCTCTGCCAATTTCCTTATATCTAAAACCTTCAAATTCTCATTTTTCTAAATAATTGTGGGTTTAGGATGGATTTAGAATATAAAATAATTTTAAATATTTAAAAGAAAAAAATTTATTTGAAATTTTAAGGATTTTCTAGGATAAGAAATTAGGGTTCAAATAGAGGAGGAAATGATAAATTTTTTTTTAAAAATTTGGGTGAAATTTAATGTTTTGTCTTGATTTGAAGAAAGTTTAAAAAAAATTAATTATTTAAACTTGTGAATATTTCAACTAGAAAATGAGAATTTAAGGGTTTTAGGTAGAAGGAAATTGATATAACTCCTAGAAGGACTTAATTGGCTGGAAAATTTTAAGGGACCAAAATTGTGCATAATCCAAAGTAAAGGGACCAAGAGTGCAATTAAGGGTCCTTTTCTTTTTCTCCTATCTCGTGTGCACACGAGTTTGAGAATATTAATAATTTTCTACTTCATTTTTTTTATCTTTTGTGCCAATGTCTGAATATTTAAACTTGAGGATTTGACTCATGACTCATCAATTGTAGCTTTTCTTTTTGGGGATTGCAGAAACATTTGAGTTGGATATCAGCATCACAAAGAAACTTCTTGAAGGAGAGCGAGGCAAAATAATCCACGAGAGAGGCATAATTGTATGTGGCTTTTCCTATGTTTAGAGCTACTTGAAAGAAATATTAATTTATTTTGAATATCAACATCATGCTGATGATTATATGGTTTGTTTAGATGGTTGGGGAATCTGGTCTCTTTACCCCGGACGATATTGCCTATGTTCAGGAAGCTGGTGTTAAAGCTGTAAGTATTGACAATTTCATTTCTACTCTAAGTAAACACCTGGGAAATGGTAATTAAAATACTCAATTTCTTCCTAATCCTAACAGCAGCTCCAATGACAATTCTAAATCCCTTGTATTCGAGTCAGTCACATAAAATCTGACATGGCCATGCGGTTTTAACAAATTTTAAAAGCAACCAAGGTACTAACAGGATTTTTTTGAGATACTAAAATATTTATACAAAATATAGTGGTGTCAGCCAAATTACTCATCATATGCCACCAATGTCCTTGCAATCATGTTGTTTATTGCAATTTTAATAATAGTTTGAGTAAAAGAACAAGAACGGTTGAATTTCGTTAGATAAGGGGATTACTCAGGTTATGACAACTATCTAACATTTGTTACATGTTGATCATATTTAGCAAATTTTCCAACACTTAAACCAACAATCAACAGTTGTTTCACATTATTTTACTCTTTATCAGACTCATTATTTTACTCTTTTCTTTTTTGTAGATATTGGTTGGAGAGTCTATTGTAAAACAAAGTGATCCTGGAAAGGGAATCAGCAATCTCTTTGGCAAAGATATCTCTTTGGGTTGAAGTGAGCTATATTTCTTGAGATATAAGCTTTTGAGATGACAGATTTTGCTCAGGTTAATGATTTGATACCTTCGACCTTTGCTTGTACCAAATTATCAAAATCTTACCAGTAGCAAATATGTACCAAAATAAACTCTTATTGTTTAATAATACTTTGCAACTAAATGATATCATTTTGAGATAATAGTTTGGCGACAATTTGTCTGTGTCCTTAACTTTGCATTGAATCTCAATCCTTCATCTTGTAAAATCATATTTCGTTTTCGCCACTAACAAATTCGAGTAGTTGTGTGGTTATATTTTATAAACAACATTTAGTATGTGTGATAACCTCATTAGCTAGGATAGGTGCTGATGTGGATTGAAAGAAAATGAATAAAGATACTTACAAATTTCATCTTTACAATTTCACATTCCGAAGTAGATCCGAAACGTGCATTAGTGTGCGAAGGATTTGTGCAGACAAAATTTGTGCAAGTTGGGGTTTTTTTCTCTCTAAAAAATAAAAAATAATTACATGATAGTTTAAATTTTAATGAAAAAATATTTATACGTAAACAAAATAAATTAATATGAACTTAAAAACCAATATATTTTAATAGAAAGTTTTTAAATTTTCAATGTATGAAGGAATTTTCAGAACTAAGCTAAAATTATTTTTTAATGGAGGCAATTCAGTTCTTCATTTGAAAACCTTATGTATGGTATTTTGTTGCTTCTACAATTAGTTAGTAGCCGAACTCAGCCAAAGATTTGATGTCCTTGATATTGTGATAGGAGAGGTTGCCTTTTACGTGTGATTAGGTTAGACTTAGACTTCGTTAAATAGGTTTGACTATAAAAAATTTAGATTTGATTTGTTCTATTATTCAATCAAAAATTGTTTTTAGGTTTGAATTGACCTTTTTAAAAACGTCTTATTTGACCTATTAAGTTAGGTTTTTTTTTCAAATGTTTATTTTATTTATGATATAAGATTATTAATTTATTATGATATTAAATATAAAGTATAATATGTATACTATTATTTTTTTTATTATAAATAAATGAATAAGCTGATATATCGGGTTCAATAGATTTTTTTTATAAGTCCAAGTCTAACATATTTAATTAAATAGGTCTTTTAAAGAGTCCAAATATATCCTTTGTATTAAATAGGTCAGGACATGTTAAACTTTAAACAGGCTAGGTCACAGACTCTTGTTGACAGCTCAGTTTATTTTCATCCATACTTGTGATATAATACAATGGCTACCTAAAACCAAAGACTCCCTTGCCTAATTACAGAGGAGCTCGATATGCAGGGTTATAGGTTTAGAGTGAAAACATAAGGGTTTATATTCCACTAATTCAAAGTTAGTTAAAATTCTAAAATATTTTAATTCAAATCAAGGATAAATGTATTGTATTCTTACTTCGTCACTTTTCACTTTAGAGAAACTAAATCCTTTGAAATATTCTTGATAAGGGATCTAGCATCAAGCTGGGGGGAGCATATCTGTAGCCAGTATACTCAGTCCATGTATATTTATGTTTGGACCTTAGATAACTGGTTGTTGCCTTTGGAGGCAAAAATGGAACTTGATGTTGTGGTGGTGGAGTGGAGTAAGAAACATTGGTAGATGGTAGCATTGTTGATGTAGAGCATGCCACAAGATTTTTGCCAAATCCCATCGGTTTGGGGATTAAAATGACATCTTTTATCGTAATTTTAGGAATATTTATTGTTTTATTATAAGAATTTTCAATATTTTGTTGTTTCCGATTATGGAAAATTAGGAAGATATAATTGTTATCTAATTAGGAAGATATGATCCTTGTTTAATTAGGAAAATTAGGATGATTGATCCTTATTTAGGTTTACTTTGTCTATATATGGACTAATTTTATGTATTCTTAACAGATTGGAATGAAATGAAGTAGTGAGGTTTTCTCATGCATCAACCTCTCGGTATTTTAGAAATAACAAGTTGTTGACCAGTTTCACCACGTATGTTGCATCAATTGTGGAGATGAAGCGGAACATGGACATGCTTGGAGTTGGAAAGTTTGGTTGTGTGTTGAGGATTTACCCCTTTAAAGGGGGAAATGGTTGTTGGGGCCAAATGAAAGATAAGGGAAATCAACAACCTAATCCAATTGTTTGCAACAGATCACTCACTTTTACCATCGCCGTGTCAACGGTAGAACCTCGAAAATTACCCGATAATACAAGACATGTGTAGTGTATTGTAAGTGACTTTATATATATCACACAGCAGTAAAATCTACTAGTCCCGTTAAAGCTAAGCCAGTTGCATAAAGTGAGCAATCACACAGGAAACACTAAGTTTACAAAACCAAACAATCACAACAATAGCCTTATCTCACTAGATGAGTATTTTACAAAATCAGTCATAAATTCTGTGTGACTTAACAAAAAAGCAGCAAAACATAAGAATCAATAAAGAATGGCAAGACACTGATGCATGAATTCTGGATATTGATCCATGCATAGGCAATAGGATTAAATTCATGCCTTTTTCTTCGCTTTCCCAAGGGGAGTGATATTTGGATGAATCCAAACTTTTTCCTCTGTGCTATGAACTGCCTTTGATTGCTCCCATCTTTCTCTGGTATTGTAGGCAGAGTTTGATCCTGCCTCAATGCTCGAAGCATTTGACTCAATGCTACCTTTCTTTCAGTGTGCTCTTCCATCTCCTTAGTTGTATATTCTTCAGGAACTTGCTTTTTGCTAAGTACATCTCTCATTGAAACTGAAGACTTTAAGATCGGCTTCTGATCATTGTTCACTGTAATCGACCTGGTTACATCTGGTAGAGGAGAATCTTGACAATTTCCAGCTTGATTGAACTTCTTGGGCTTAATATAGTTGTACACTGGCTGACCTCTTAGATCATCCTGAGGAATCCATCTCCGAAGTGCCTCTTCAGCAGCATGTTGCTTTCTGTTTGCACTTTCAACACTGTTTAATGCCTCATTTAAGATTTGTTTGCTGCGTGTAACTTCTTCTGTTGCTTCCTCCAATTTTTTCAAAATACTCAGTTTAGAAGAACTTATTTTATCAACTTGGAACTTGGAATCAATCACCTTCTCCAAGGTTGACTCTTGAGGAATTTGAACTATGGGGTGCAGAGGAGAGCGCTCCCCTAAGGCAAATGGCACTTTCTGATGTTGTGGAGGAGCAAATTCCAATGATATCTCAGGGTTACATAGAGCCTCAATTTCGGCCAGAGCAACAGCTTCTGCTGCCATTGCAGCTTCCTCCATCTTCTTAGCGGCAAACCACCTCATCTCAGCAGTCTTGATACTAAATCCATTTTCTCCAAACTCAGGCAATGGCCTTGAAACTTCAGAGCTTCTTGTTTCACTCATTAGATTGCACTGTCCAGTATCAAATTTCAAACTCCTCGCAATATTTAGGGGATGATGACAAGTGCAACCTGTTCCTACAGTAGCTTCAGGTGGATTTAACCTTGTTTCTTTCTTGGCCACTTCTTGAGTAGATACAGTTGCAAACTTTGATGCTAGCTTCTCGCGCGTCCTCTCAACAAAAAGCTTCTCCTTCTTCATCTTCTTATTTAAAGCTTCAACAGAAGACTGTATCACCCCGAGATCACTTATAGTTTTACCAAGGCTTATTTTAGCTTGTCCTAACTCCATCATGAACATATCAGGGGATGAAGTAGCACACGGACTCTGACATTGCAATGCCTGCTCTTCATTATTGATACCATTCACACAATTTTGAACAGCAGCTCCAACCTGTTCATATGAATTTCCACCCGGAGTTGCAAAACAATTCAATGCTTCTGATTGTAGCTGCTGCTTTAATTCCTCCAAAATTGCTTTGGTAGCTCCCAGTTCTTCAAGCACGTCAAGTGTTTCGAGTTCTTTCACTATCAAATCCTTTTCCAACTTCGCCGCTTCCTCCTCCACTCTCTTTATGTCAAAGTCTTCAGCACTTTTCTGTTAACAAACAATCTCCAACATCAGAGAGTAAATCACCACAGGGGCATAATTCCACAAATCAAGAGCTACACTATGTTTGAACTGAATGCAAGGAGAGTCTGAGAGGCTCAGAAAAGGAAGCATTTTTGCAGCTCTTATGCAAAAATATTTCTTTTTTAAAAATAAAGCCGCTCAGTAATCAAGTTCCTTCTCAGAATTGCTGCATTGCTCAATTACTTGAAAATTCATTTTCTTTCCACGTTTGTATGTATATAACCAATTATCAAGCAAAAGGTAAATAATAAATAACACTAGAAACACATAACACATTCAAAACTTAAAAATTGAACAATAAAGTAGAAACAAAACACAGAGAGATGAAAATTTACATAAGCCTCTCCAAAATTGAAAAGGGGTATCCAAGGTCCGGTTTTTTCAAAACGGGTCACCGCTTCCTTGACAGACCCAAACGGCGGCGAAGTATCAATTTCAGCTCTCAAACCCACTCTCCTTACTCCCCAGTTTTGACCCGACCCGGATCCGGCACCGAACTCGGTTGTCAGTTCCGGCGTTTCCGGCGGGGACGACTCGGCCATTGGCGCAAAGAGCAACGCGAACGCGGGTTTCAGAGAAGCATCGAGAGCTAAAGCAACATAAAGGTTCGAGCTTTGACTTTTTTGAAGCACCCATTTGTGTGATTTATTGCAATACCGAGGATGAAGGAAGGAGGAAGGGTGCGTGATGATGGTGTCGCGGGGCCACACGACGAGCGAAAGGGGAAAGCAGAAAAGAGAGAAAAAAGTAAAGGGGGGATAGTGGTGGCGGAAAGCGCTTCTGGGGGACGTGGAGTTACGGTGTGGGCTATGGTATGGTTGGTTAGTGAGGAAGAACAGTCAAAGGTTGTGGTTACGTGTTGTGAAGTGTGGCCAATGAGGTGGTGCCACGTCAGATGGTTTTGGTGAGGATGAAATTGTGGTTTCTGTAAGATTTGTGGTGATTTATCCAAAATGGTTCATCACTCTCACATATAATTTGGAGAATCTTTTATTTTTTTAATTAAGTGATTTAAAATTTAAATTTTAATTAATTTTAAATATAAAATAAAATTTATTAAAAAAATATTTATTTTATGTGTATTTATAATAAATATTTATTAGTATTTTTTGACAGAAAATTTTTTATATCAATAAAATGATTAAAAAAAAAGATTTGTCATGATTTGGAGCGTGATTAGCGGTCAGGGAAAAAAGGGAAAAACATTCTTTTTAGGTTTTTGATTTTTCATGCATGGAAACGACGACGTATTATTGCGTGCCGCTGTCTGGAGACCGCTGGGTGGGTCTGCAATGATCTTTAGTTACAACCTTTGCCAATTTCCATAGTGCTGCCTCAAGCAAAAAGAAAAAGAACGAAACTTATTTAATGAAGATTAATGAATCCTTAAACTTTAGAATAAATGAATAATGTTATTCGAGCATTGTGTATACTAATAATTAAAATAAGCTATTCGTGTCTTTTCTTTCTTTTGTCTGCACAAGAGGAAAGAAAGAAAGAAAAATAGGGAAAAAATATAACTACTAGCTAGCTTTAAAAACAAAAGACAAGGATAATTGAATTGTTTAAGTATGTTGAGAGGAGTTTATTTTTTTGGTCATACGTGTAGAAAATATTTTGTTGTAGTAGAATGAGTGTATTATTAACACTTTTGGTGAAATCCATCAAAATTTATAATTTTGAAATTTTATTATTTAATTCTAATCAATAATAGATGATGTATTAAAGAGTATATCTTTAACAACTTAATTTAGAATTTTTTAATCTAAGACAATTGACATTTAAGTTTACACAACTAGGTTAATATTAATCTCAACCCTATGATAAAGAATCCTTTATAGTCTTATCTTTGACCAAAACTCTAATTTCTTACATAAGTTGAATTCAGAATAAACTTTCAATTCAAGAACTCATATACGGACCACACATTAGAGATTTTTATCCATAAATCAAGAATAAATGATTTGCAGCTACATATCCTAACCAAAAATTCAATTTTATAAAAGAAATTCAAATTAATAATATCAAAATTGAGAAAATAATCAATTTAAAATCATTAATGTATCAAGGGCATTGCTCAATCCCAAAACTAAAGAAAGAATTTAATAATATATATTAAATTAAAGAGAAATCACAAATATGAGACAATAACATTTAAATCGAGAAAGGGAAAGAAACATGAATTATTTTCAATCTGGGTTGTCACTTCTTCCCTAAGCAAGGTTAAAGTTAGAGACTTAATTACTAAAGCAAGCTCTAAAATATCTATCAAACTTAAGGTCCTAAAAAAGGTTCAAGGTCCATTACAATTATAATACAAAAACCAAATGTAAAATAGAGTGTTGTAGTAGGTTTCACTTGCATGACCAAAATCACAATCAAGATGTGAGATTCTTCATTAAGGTTGTAAATAATTTTGTGCTTAAAATTTAGGAATTAGTCTCCCGTTGTTCTAGTTCCTACAACTCATTATATCATAATAATATTGAACTAATGTCATGTTGTCTTAGTGCATGCCATGACCGTGGAAATTCTCACACCGTAGTTGTTGTGGGTTATGGTTGTCAGTTTAATCTTTTTGATATGATGCTTGCTACACCTTGGGTGTGGCAACTTTTGGTTGTTATTTCTCCAATTTTCTTCAAGTTTCCAGGCTCCCAATTGTCCTTCTCTTATTTCTGAATCACTCCAAGCCTAGATCCTTAAGTTCCAAGGCCAAACCAATCAATGACAAACCTCCCTGAAACATATAAAAACACATCTCAAGAGTTCCAAGTAACTTATAATTAAACTAAGGAAACCAAGAAAACAAAGATAAAACTACTAATAAACCCAAAATGCATACAAACCTATATGGTATAAAAAAATGTTACACATCAATTACAAACACATATGATTAAATGTAATTTTGTTTTTATACTTTCTTTGTCACACACACTTTTTTTTTATACTCTTTCCTACTCATACACATAGAGTTTTCATGATTACCAAATATACAAATTAATTTTGTAATAATTAATAATTTAATTACAATAAAAGTCAAATAATAATATTGTAATAACATTTTTATACAATTTAGCTTTTCATTTTTAAGATTTTTTCATATCTTTTTTACATATTTAAATTGGAATTTTCCCAATATATATATAATTTATTTAAAAATATATATCACTAAATTAAATTAATTAAAAAAAAATAAGAGTAGGTTCAACCACATTAATTTTCTTGATCTCAATGGAGACAGTATTAAATATTCCCGTTGTTTCAAAATAAATGTCGTCTTAGATTATTTTACATAAATCAAGAAAAATTAATAAATAAATAAAAGATAATAATATTTTTACAAAAATTAATCTTATTAAATAGATTAAAGAGAATGATATTAATATTAAATTCAAAAATTAAAATAGTATTTATTAGAAGTATTGGTAGAAAAAAAATTAATATTTTATTAAAAAGTTAAAAGTGATACTTGTATTTTTTTTTAGATACGATACTTATTTTCAAACATGTAATATAATTTTGACAATTCACTATCTCCAAACCTAATCCCAGCTTTTTCTGTTGTGATGTCTAATTCAGATCATTCTTCGTGATAAATGAACAAATCAAAAGCAAATTTCATATCAGAACGAAGTTGTTTAGCACCCATATGGAGCGTAACGAATCTGCCCCCACAGCATAGCAATGGCAGTAACAAGTGAATTCTGTTATTTAAAGTGCAATATATATAGAAAAAAACACATGAATAAGAGGTCCTAACGTATGTATTCCGCATCTCAACATGGCATCCTTGAGTGGAGTAGTGTCAATTAACCATAACTTTCAGATTAGTGAAACAACATATTTAAATCCTTATAGATACACAATTAATGCTTAGCTTGATTTCATTTAATATGTTATTATTTCACCATTCAATGTATCTGACTCACAGTAGATTTCGGAAACTCCTGCATCAAATTCTTTTTCCAGTACTGGACCATTGCATGCATGGTCCTGCATGCTGTTGATAATTCACCGCTAAGTGATATCGATATATAATGGTAATTTCTCTTTATAGTAATGGGCCATTTTTTAATTATTTTATTACACGTCGCACAGAATATCCAATTAGTGAGGTGCATGGTTGATAATGAACAAATTTTCATCTGGCGCAGAAATTAGAATTATATTTATCTTAAATTAGACTCCATTTTTAAAACATGCTGGTATGGGTGGGTTGATCAAATAATCAAATTTGTTTTGAGAACTTAAGACTGAGCAAAACGTGTACGAAAGATCCAGTTAACGGTATCCACATGTAGGTGTAATTCTCCAATGAAAAAGCATAGGACTTTTCTGATCACAGCTCATCCCATATGTGACATTTCATGGCTAATAAATAATGGTAATACCCTTGACACTGTTACGTACTGTCTGATATGTCTCTATCCGCGAAGCCCGAGTAGGTGTTGTTCATTAATTTCTTCCTGCTATTTAATGAGGATGAACTTTCAGCATCCAATATATCCAAGCTTGGGTACAAAATAAAGTTTGGTAGGAGAAGATTATGGTGCAAAATGCAGGCCTCTCAAACTATACCTAACACATTGTACTAGCAACAGATAATTAGATGGGTTTATTTATTCATTTATTTGGTTAGAAGAGATAAACGTTGCCAATCAGATAATAATTCACGTGGCATGCATTGATTAATTTTAGTGTCCTTGATGTCATTGGATTTGTTTATCTTTTTCTTTTCTTTCTTCATAAATATCCTCCTTAAAAGATAATTTTTTAACACATGATTAGACATAAAATATAGGTATCTCTCTTATAAAAAATTCAAACCCTAATTCGATACATTATGAGAAATTAATCTTTTTTAAGGATTCAATTTTATTAATATGTCATGTGATACGATTCCTTGATCATGTAGAACTTTGAGACCTTTCACATTAACCCTGTTGATCGATGTTACTTAAATTGTGCACGAATAATAAACGAGTATTAGATTTCTAGCATATGGTATTTCAATTAGGTAGACATGAACTCTTTATTTAGGAAAGCAATTATACAGTACTAGTATGCAGTATATATATTTACAAATTTCTCCTTTCTCATTCATGATCACGACATGTTTTCATTTATTACAGTGTTCCCCCGTAACCAAATTCCCTTTCCCCTCATCCGTTTCTGAGCACCAATGATTTATAAAGGAACTACCTTCGCTAGTTTAGTCAATGGTCCAGATTCTTCCATAAATAATTGAGCAACTACCACTAATAACCCATTCAATTTCATAGTTTAATTACCAACTATCTATATCATGCATTAAATCTCGCCACAACTAAATTCGTGCCCTCCAAAAAATCCCTATCATTAAATTGATCGAACAGCCCGGGCCCTCCGATCCTTGATTAAATCCCTATGCTTAAATCAATTCCCATATGAAGTAACCCAATTCTTCAGTAATTTTAGAAGAACATGCACCCTTTATTATATTTATACGTTTTAACTCTTAAGAGAATTAAGTACGGGGAAGTCATAAAACAATATTGCTAAGGTCTAGATAGCAAATATAAGGGTGTGCACACCTTGTTGTATGAGGCATGTTATAGATTATGGTTGAGATAAAAAATAATTATAGACTTCAATATCCGAAATGCTCAACGATGGTGATGCCAATCATGTCTCAATTGAGAAGTCCTTCAGAATAAAAGAGGATGATAGGTTCTTCTCAAGGCTAATGTCCAAGGAAATCTCCATGGCTAACTCTTCTTCAAGGGTCTTCTATTATGGAGAAACATCAATTGCAGTCCCTTTCATGTGGGAGGCACAACCTGGCACCCCCAAACACCCTTCTTCTGAGACTTCTCTGCCACCCCTTACACCCCCACCTTCATATTATTCCAATTCCAAGTCCAAAAACAAGAGAAGAAACTCAAAGGCCAATATATTTTCATGTTTTATGCCAAAGTTTATAGGGTCAAGAAAGGCTCATGTGTCACCAACATCATCTCGCTCATCTTCCTCATCCTCCTCCTCATCATGGTCATTGGTTTATCCAGCATACTCATATTCCATGAGGGACACAGATCAAGGAAGCATCTCTTTCTCACGCTCTACAACTGTTCGCTCTTTTCTCAAACACAAAGCTTCAAACGGTTTTAGAGGCTTCTATCCCTTTGGAAACATAAATAATGCAATTGTGAGCCATGGAGCAGTCTAGTTTGTGGAGGTAACATAATTAGGACTTGATTTTCTACACGGTTTACATATTGTGGAAAATCTTTGAAAATGTAGTTGTTTGGTTGGTTATTGTGTGTGGGCTTTAAAGGTGTTGGACATAATAATTTCCTATCTCATGATTTAGGTTGAGATTGTATATGCTTTAAATTAGAAGCCTTTTTTTTAATATAATATACTTGAGTATAGTTAAATCTTCTAATTAGTTAATTATAGCAAATCTACATATTCAAGTGGCCAATTTATACATGCGCCTAAATGTCTAATTGGAATCATAACTACCATATCAAAATAATAATTAGAGATGAGTACAGTTCTATTTTATTTTATTTTTGGCGATACAGAAGGGAAGTTAAAAAATAACTACAGCAAAACACAACATGACGCAAGGTGAGTAAATTTGGAATTTTGAACATGAGATAATTCTGTTTTGGGTACATAAAGCTTGAAATTTTTATTCAATTTAAGCTAACTTATACTGTCCTTTAAAAATTCATGCACACCACGTTTCTTAAGTTTGATATATTGGCTTGAACTTCTAACATTGTACAAGTTCTGTGTGATCTAAAGGTCCTTCTCCACTATTTTATCATCACTTCGACCCGTTTCCGTAATAATGGGACTCTTTATCTTAATTCGTTTTTTTATATAAAAATATATCATTCTTTTATTGGACTATCATTATCCTAAACTGGTGCCTTTTTCATTGCTAGGCCTTTCCCAATCTAATCCTCCATTTTTGCCAAATCCCATCCTTTTCCTCTTATAATCTAGGAATTGACTGGTGTATGACACAGAGAGACGACCAAGTTACACAAGATGTTATTTTGTTCGTATTAAAATTTTCACCTATCTCAATCACTTAGTGCTTGCGTTATTTTATTTGTGTTGTTTTTTTAATTTACATCAAATGCATCTGTATCGAACTGTTAGTAGCTTACTATGCTTTTTGGGTCAAATAAGAGCTGGATCTGACCACAAAAGCCCTAAGGCTAAAGCCCAAAGATAAACAATCTGTTTTTTTTTCTTGGGCAAAGATGAACAATCTAAAAATGTTCCATTCGTTCAATATATAAATAAATTTAGAAAAAAAAAAGTATATTTACATCTCTCGATTTTCGTCTAAACTCCACTTTAGTTCTTATACTTTAAAAATGATCATTGACTTCATATATTTTATAATTGATAAATTTTGTTTCTCACCTAGTATCTTAAGTTCCATAAAGAAAAATAAAATTTATTAATTATACAAAAATACGAGAATTAAATTATGGTTTTCAAATCAAAATCAATTTTGTCCAAAAATAAGAAACTTAAAAGATATTTTACCCATGAATTTAACAAAAACATGATTGAGTGAAGCAAAACAATGTTTTAATGTTGATAAATGACAAGTCATAAGCTGGAGTCTCCATTAAATTTTTTGAAATGAGATAAATATATATTTTGTACAAATGCTTTTTTATTACAAAAAAAAATAGATTTTCCCTATCTTAAACTAGGATATTATTACCTCCCCTGAAGTTCTTTTGTTCCGAAAGACAACAAGAATCTAACAATTTCATTGAAAAGCTTCAGGAGAGAGCATCTAATTCCCCTCAAAAGCTAAAGACGAAGATAACATCATGATAGGATTAATCTAATTAATCTTGTTTGGCTCAAAAACAAAATCATAATGCATTTTATTTCGTCATTAATCATAACAACTACTCATGAACTCAACGACAAAAACCAAGAATTTGGGCTGAAAAAAGCCCGATAGAACCAAAATACGGGTATCTATGACTTAGGCTCACTAAAATCACGATTCGATTATGTAATCTATAATTGAATTGTGATTCCATTACACTCTTTTTTTTTTTCACACTTCACTAGTGTAATAGAAGTGTGTTTCCATTGTGTATCTAGGTGTAAAAAAAGTATATAATCAAACCATAATTTTGTTGTACAAGTGAGAGTCAATTAAGAAAGTATAATGAAAGTATGATTTCATTCATAGTATGCTACGGAATCAAACTTTTATTGTACATTTTTTTTCTAAAAAAGCACAAAAAAAGTATTGTTTCACTGCATAAATTATTACACAACGGAATTATGATTCTGTTTTGTCACAATTTAGTAATGTAACGATAACACAATGAAAATATGATTTCATTGGTTTACCAAAAAGGATAGGTGGGTGCCAATATGAAAGGGAAGAAACAAAAAGACATTTTGGTATTTGCACATTCATGGTAGAGGCCCAAAACAATTTTGGAGGGACCAATATCAATTTTCTTTTCGGTTCTTAGATATCAAATGGGCACACGCTCCATTGACCCAAAACAAAGACAATTGCTTCCTTCGCCTTCAATGTTGCTACCTGTACCTTTTTGAACTTCTGGAACATCTATTTTGAAAATGTAAAATTACATTTTGGAATAATGTTTACACGAGATTGATATTTATTGGATCATTGTACGTGATTTTTTTCTTCTCTTGATTTTTACATTGACTATTCCGAAATGTAATTTTTTACATTTCAGAATAGGTACAGGAAGCAATTAGAGACGTGCAGAAAGTAATTGCCGGAAACAAATCAAGAGAAGAAAAAAATCAGTTCAATGATCCAATAAATATCAATCTGGTGTATTTAATTGTGAAAAAAAAAATTATTGCTTATATAGATAGTGCGGACAAAAGAGATGATCAGAGTATATTTCTTTGTTGTGAAAATTAATTTAAAGTTCAATGCTTTAACGAGGCACCAAATTGTATGCTTAGCGCCAATTAAAACTAGAAAAATAATGGAAACAAACACCTAAATAATAAACGAAGTCATGACAAGCTTTTGACAAGGAGGTGAAGCGACAAAAATAAAATGGATTAGCTCAAATAGGAAAAACTTATGACATAACAAAAATTAAGACAACAACGTTTAGAACACATGGTACTTGTTCTTATAGATATGGTTTGAAGTAAGGGTAGGGAAAAATTTATCTGGTTAGGTGACAAGACTCATTCATTACTCCTTAGATTCTTTATATTAATTCAACGCCCTCAATTTTACTCCTTAGATTCTTTATGGTCGTGGTTTTTTTTTTGGACGACGTTAGTAAATGTCAATTAGTGTCTTTGATATCGATATGGTCGTGGTTTTTTTTTGGACGACGTTAGTAAATGTCAATTAGTGTCTTTGATATTGGTTAAGAAATTAAAATAAATAATTTTTTCTTTTAATTTTTTAATTAATGTACTAAAAATATCAATTAGTAAAACTCAATAAAGTAATAATAGAGTCAATGACTAGTTCCTTCACCTAAATGCCTTTTATTTCGTGGCTCATATAATTGTCTAATCATGTATTTTCTCTAAACTTATATATAAATAAAAATAATTAATTTTACACTAATTAAAAAAATTAGTTGAAATCATTTAATTTTTTTAATCTTAAGTTAAAAATAAATTTATTTCTAAAATATTTTTCATTAAAACTTATTATAATGAGTTATTGAAAATAAAATAAAAATAAAAAAATGATATTTTAAGAATAATAAGATTAAATGAGATAAAAATAGTTAAATTTATTTATATTTAAATTCAATATATAAAATTATTATTATTTTCTTATATATGAATCCATAGTATTATATTTAGCCTGTACATTTGACAGTAAACAGTGAGGAATATCCTCAACGATGAACCTTAATTAGCTGGCAATTAGACCCTAAAAAATGTTTGAGATGTCGTGATCTCAGTTCACATTTGATAATTTGTCATTCGTAGATGAAAAGAGTCATTGAAAAAGCTACTAAAAGAATTAGATGAGATGTTAAATGTGGAAATTCACATGAATTATTTGCGTACGTCAGAACAAAAGTTTGGTAACAAATATGAAAAGTGAGCTAGAAATTAAATTGACATAAAAAGCAAAAAATAAAATAAAAATGGGAGTGTAATTATGATTAATTATAATTGTGAAAGGAAATTAAGTGACCAAGGAACTTGTACATCGAAGTCCTTCAACTTCAACATCACCACTTAGAAGCAAATTAAATTAACGTAATAGAACAATGTAGGTACACTTGGTAGCACACAAAGTGACAACATAGAAATGAAATCAAAACACTCGTTTAACAACTTATTACACACACATGCATTGATATCCAAATTATGTGTAGCTCTTTTAACACTTCAATTAGTTGACCCTCCTGCAGTTCTCCCTTATTTCTCCGCGGGAGCCAGTGAGGGGACTAATGTCTCCCATCCTGATCATGGCGGCGGAGAAATCGGCGAAAAAGGAGGCCGGGTTGGTGCTGTAGGTACGCACTAAGGAGTCAGTGGAACCACCATTGAAGAGTTCTTGGTCGGAATGGATGAGACCCTTCTTCTGAATGAGGTTCTTGAAGTAGTGGTTGTCAAAGAAAGTGGGAGTGGCAAAGTCAATGGGTGCAAGGTTGTTGTCCCCTGATCCTGAGGTTCGGGGACACCTAGATTGTCTCATGCGGGCAAAAGAGCTATCTATGTTGCTCTCGTTGTAGATTCGGGCTCTAAAGGTTGTGCACCTTGCTTGTCCAATTGTATGACCCCCTAGAATATGCAATGGAATGAAATTGAAAAAAAAAAAAAAGAGTAAATGATTGTTGCTAAGGTAACAAGTTAATTAAAAAAGTACCAAGAGGAACTCATTTTAATTTTGAGAAATGTTATGAACACAATTTTTAAATTACTCTTTTCAATCCACTTCTAATTGAAGGAGTCTCGTTTTGTAATTTTTAATCATGTTTATAGTATGTTAAAATGAATGTGTTAGAGAGCATAATATTAGGCTCTTCTATAATAGTACCAGATAGTGCGACCAAGTCCTTGGTGGAAAGTCCGAGAGTGTTAAATCTGGATATAAGTTGGTTGAGGTTTGAAGTGGGTCTTGGGATGCCATTGTTGGCAGCAGATTGGCTTGCCGTCCTAGAGTCTCTTCTTCCAAGTTTCACATCCCATGTTGGGCCTCTAAGCTGATCAAATTCAACAAAATTTTCAGTTCACGTATGCTTGCATATGTTTCTGATGTGTGTGCAGAATGGAGAAGTGGAGATTGTTGATTCATGTACATAGGAAACGCGCAAGCTAAATTTTCCTCTGTTTAGATTGGTGTGAAAATGGAAGAAAAAGAAAAGGCAAAGAATGAAAATGACAATATCTGTTTTCTCCAAGTGATAGAGAAACAAATAGAAAAATAAAATTTTAAGGATCGAGGTTAATGGATGTCTTTTCAAAAAGGATACTTTGTCTTATATAAAATTATTTATCAGGAATATCTTAAACATTTTATGCATTATTTTTCTTTTCTTTCCTTATACAACAAATAATTGCCATGCCGATACTCTTTTTTTATAATATATACATATATATGCATGATTAAAGTATTAAACTATATGCAATGACATTGAAATAAATAATTGCTTACGATCTCAACAGAGTCTCTGGCAGCGATGGCAAGAATGTCAGCGCAAGAAACCACACCCGGACACACTTTCTCCACAGCTGATTTGATTTGGTCGATCACTTCAAATCCACGGGCAGAATTCCTGTTAGGTCCCGCGTTCTTCTCTCCGGTGAAGCTTGATGTGTCATCAAGTAGAATCGACCCATCACACCCCTGCAACATATATAATATTTATTTATCCAATTAGAAAATTTATTAGTCTCTTTATATATATATATATGTATCAACAAAGTCAAACAAAAGTAAAATTACTATCGGACATAAATTACACTGATCATGAATAACCACCATTGATATGAACTATGGTGACAAAAATAAATGGGGTTACTTTAGTAATTTATTACAAGAGTTGTACAAAATGTAATTGCAAAAACTAGCTACAAAAGTTTGCTTTTATGTAAAATAGTTGGTTAGAGAGGTGAGTTTGATTAAACTTAAAAAAAATAATTTTAAAATAAGTGTTATTTTAGAAAATAGATAAGATTTGTTTCTTAAAATAAATAAATAAATAATTTAAGCAAACACAAAAAAAATATTTATTTTATTAAAATAAACACTTATTTTAAAAAATAAGTTTAAATAAACTAACCCATATTATATATAACTTAAATCAAATGTAAAGTAAAAAAATGTTTGGGAAAGAAACAAGAAGGCAAAATTTAAAATGTTAACTTCTAGCAGTAAATAGAATTGAAAGAAGAGTGTTTAATTAAGAAATGTTAAAAAAAATTACGCACATTAACAAAGCAATCGTGGAAGAACAAACGTAGGAGAGAAGCACCCATGCGGGTCTCCTTTGATATGGCCGATTCCACTGTGCGTTTCACAGTGTCAAAGAGTTTTGGGCAAGAACTGTAGTAGAAGTTTGTGTGAAGTGTTGGATTGGCATTGGCACTACTAGTATTAGTCCCCAACACGAGGACCAAAAGGGCCAAAGTGATCATAAAGCTAGAACAAGACGAAGCCATTTCTCTAAAACCCTCCAAGTAAGTAATTAACTCTATATGATGAGAATATGTGTTTCCTAAGTGCGTGCATATGTCACATATTTATATGGCCACTAGTCCCCTCGCAAGGTTAATTAGTTAATGTGAGATTAAATCTCAAGGTGCTTTGTCTCTCTTCCGTTACCTAACCTAACACGCAGAACTAGCAAAGAAGTTGTCAATGCATGGAGTTGTTTACTTTTGGTTTGTAATTTGATTAATCAATTCATAAACCTGCTTCGTTTTTCTTTGAACCAGTGACTTGCGTCGGCTAGCCATGATTTGTCAAAGTGTTGGCAAAGTAGTTAGTAGATTTTTTTTCAGGGTCCCATATTATAATTATATGATGTTACATTGTTACCCACAATTTGATGCGTGATATTTTCATGCAATCGATACAACTTGGCAGCCAAAAATGCGAACCTTCTTCGACTGTTGATTTAATCTAAAGATTCCAAAATAAACACCTAAAGAGTGAAGGAAATATGAATTATATACCTGAATCGATTTAATCATGTATACACCTTATATTATATGCTCTATCATATATGCATTAATATCAAAGAGGAATTCATCTTTAATCAATCTTTATTAAGGAATAGTAGTGCATGGAACAATAAAAAAACGTGAGAATGATATATACCTCCCTCTTTTTGACGATTAGGGTTTACATGTACCAAAAAATTGTTTGATAAGGCGCGCGTGATCCTCAACTTATTCTTGTAGTGGCTTTAGTTATTTTTCTTCTCTTGTAGACTTATACACTGTGAACCACATTATACATACATGTTATAAATATTACATGCAAAGGCGCCAACAGCTTGGGAAGGGTTCGGGGATCAATTTAGTCGGTGGCACTGCTGTCAATATAAATTCAATGAAATAAAATTTTGGAGATTTAAGATGAGTTGGATGACTAATGAAAAAGGAAATAAGAGTAAGATTACGGGTTCTCAATTTTCTCTCTTAATAAAATTAACATTCTAACCATGAATATTTGCTGAAAAAAAATTATATTTTATTTAAAATGAATCCTAGATGGACCGTACAATTGATAGATCTCGTTATTGTATTACTTAATGTAATAGGTGGTTCCCTCTAGATGTTGGGTTGAAGTACCTCCAGTATACTCTCATAAACAAAATCCTCTCTTTTATTCATAAAAAAATAGGAAACAAATATGATATAATGGAAACTATATTATTCTTTGGACGGTAAAATGTGTGCTGTGGAGAAACTGTGGAGAAAGAAACCACAACAAAAAAAATTAATAATTAAAACCTTCAAATTATAAACTTTGTTCAACAACTTTTTTAATGTAACAAAGAAATCCACAATTTTTGTTGTAAACAACACATTCCATGTTTAAAAGTAAATTAAAAACAACTTTATAATGAACAATGGCAGAGCGCCGCACCCTAATGTTAGGGAAATACTAGTAATTATAAAGAAAAATAATATAATTTATTGAAAACATAATGACATATTGGTACTCACCACAAAATATATTAGTTCATTAATTATCTTGTTAGTTTTCAAGCTTGTCTTTGTTAATATAAATTTTGTTTGATGAAAATAAACTTGTAAATATATATAAATACTCTAAATTTATACTAATGATGCATTATATTAATTGGTTCTTCTAGTGGCGTAGAAAATTGATATATACCATACATAGTTGTATTTACTAGCAACAACATAATAAAGACAGTCAATCAATATAGATTGATCCGAAATCTGAGATTACATTGCTACACTATGATACATTAATTATAATGTTAGAGGAGAGAAATGAAATGACTAACCATTGGCACCCTACAAATTTTTTTGGTGTTAATCCTTAGAGATTTTTCCTTTAATTTTTTTTAAGATATTTATTTATACTGATATTTACTAATCCACCAATTTACCTGAAAAATAATAATTATAGCAAGCTAGCACTTAGGATGGATCAACAAAAATACATTATTAGACTAGCAAGGTTTCTAATCATCAATTGTGAATGGATCATGGGATCATAACCAGCGAATTTAAACCAAAAATCAAAAGAGAACTGCTTTATCTGAAGTGGAGATAAACTTCCTAAAAAAAAGTGGAGATAAACAATAAAGATAAAAAACTACGAAGCAAACTAAAATTGTTCCTCCACTGTTTCAAAAAGATTATTAAAACTAGAGTATGGTGGAGAAAGTAATGGGTGACGGTCAAAGTTAAAGGAGGGTTGAGTTGTTAGGAACAACCGAACAAGGGATTTTCCCCCTGGTCCCTCTCTTCCTCCCTTCAAATTCTTGGAGTGGTTGAAGTACAGGCAGATTGAGTTTTTTTTTTTTTTTTTGTCTGCCACTCATTTCCTTGTTTGAAGTAGGACCATTCTCAATAAGTATTTAACAAGAAAAATAAAATAAAAAAGTAAATACATTTAGTATTTTTTAAAATCTAAAATCAACTTATGTACTTTAACTTTTGAAGAAATTAAATAAAAAAAAAACTATAAAAGTCATAAGTTCAGATCAAATTATTTTACCTTGTACCTCAAATCATTTCACTAGTTGTATTCTCTTTTCTTATAAATATTTAAGAATAAAATAATCTAAATAGACTTAGGTTGTACATCTAAATATTTAGTAGTGAGAGTTTGTAAAGAAAGTTATTAAATATTTACATTCACCCGCGAAAAGGCTAATCCCCATAAAATAGGTAACAACAACAACAGCATGTGTTAGTACTCCTAGAAAAACAGCATGTGTTATGTTAAACAAGTTAGCTCATCATGATTAGCGGGCAAATACCAAGTTTTTGAAAATGAATTAAGAGAGAAATTAATTGATACAATCCTAAGTTCCACGTTGATAACGGTGAAATTTACATTAAATTAATAGTTAATTCTGATTAAGAATAATTACAATTTTTTCATTTTAACATTATTTTTAATAAAATAATGAATAAATTGATATCATTGTAATTTTTTACTAGCAGGATTTAAAAGAAAAAAATCTCAAATATTTTAGAGAAAAATTGATGCAAAAATGTAAAGAAAAAGTTGAAGATTGTAACAGCCCGCTTAGCATGCTCAACGCGTTTCCTCACTTAGGTGTCAACTCAGACTTAGTACGAAGAAGATTCACGAAGAAGCCCAAAGACACCCTTAGTGCGAACTCTGTCCTAGGCGCGTGATCATTGTCATACTCGCTTAGTGTAGGGGGAAACAAAGGAGAAACATACACAATGAGACTCAGAGTTCTCTAATGAATATATCTTACGGTATCTCAACTAGGAAAAATCTTCTTTGTTATTATCCCCTTCTCTTTCTTTGTTCATCTCTTTCTTTTATCTATTCACATCAGTTCCTAAAGTGTAAAATCTCTCTTGACAATGAGAGACTAAATCTCATGGTTGGGAGCCTGACATGCCAACTATAGTAATGTAAATTTGTCATATTATCTATTTAATGCAAACTCGTTTTTATTGCTTTTTTCTGTGTTTCATTGTTTATTGATTATGGTCTAATCACTCATGCTCATGGACTGTCTACTCGATACTCAGACTTCTATTCTATTTTATTACTTATGACAAATTGATACACTTGTCAACAAGTTAACACACATACAAATAATTTTTAAGTATATAATTTGTTAAATAATTATGCTATTGCTCATGGTCTCAAAAGAGGCACAATACCATATTGGATGGTTTAATCTCCGACTCTTGCCTAGAAATACCCTGAACACTTTGAAAAAAAAAAAAAACAAACAGACAGACCTTACAAAATAAGTATAATGAAGATTGTATTTAATTTTTTAGTTAAAAATCACAACCGTGGAACTAATTATTATACTAGTATTTTAGCATCTCTTCACCAAAAAAATACTAGTATTTTGGCATCTAAATTGTATAGGCTATATATTTTTCTATATAATTAAAATTCATCATAAAAGAAATATTTTAAATAAATGTTTCATGTGTGAAAATAAGAGAGATTGAAGAGAAATAAAAAACTGTAGGTTCCATTTTTTTTCTTCCACAAATCAGTGTGAAAATGCTACTGCATTTTAAATCATACATAATCAATTATTTGATCATCATAATCAATTATGAACATTTTTTTATGCATGAATTATCTTGAATTCATTTGATTAGTTAAAATGATGGTACTACAGAGCACAAGATAAAAACACAAGCTACAGGATAATTTTTTATCTTGTATATTATTTGACGAATAATGAAAAAAAACATAATATAAAATTTACTAAAATACATAATATTAATTATCTTAATACAATTAATATTAAATTTAATGAGTTTACTGAGATGACAAAAGAGAGAGATTAGAATAAAATAATTTGATGTGTCCTTTTTAAAATGATGATGTTGGTTAGTTATTATTTTTTCGATTACTAAAGAAATATAAATAAAAATATGTGTCTTTTAATACTCTACCTCTATGACAAAAAATTGTTCTATAGTTTTTTGACTAGCAAAAATTAGAGATTTTGCCTCATGTTTATATGTTTGATTTGTATTCTCCTTTATTTTATTTTTTAAATTAAATGTGAAACAAAAATATTTGTTATGTCTAATGCTATATCATTTTAACGAATTAAACGGATCTTTAGTTTTCCAAAAACAATTGATTATGAATTCTTCACAATCAATTACTTATCTTACAAATTGATTTTTTTTCTTAAACTAAATACTCTTATTTTTACTTTATTTCTCAATTATTTTCATTTATTCTGTTTCTCTCTTCTCTATTTTCATTTTCATGTATTTCTTTCTTTCCTACCAAACCAAACACATTGAAAATTGCTGGAAAAAATGGCTTTTAAGTTTATGTTGAGGGTACTCTCTATAAAATGGGATTAAATGAAAGAAAATGTACACTTCAACTAAAACTTTAAGGATAAATATGATAAGAATCAATAAGTTTTGGATGATTAGGGAATGACTTTGTCGCATTTTGTTCCCTTGTACCCTTTTATATTACGGTAGGAAATAGATGACTTCCATGCGCATGCATGGCCCATACTCCCTCCTACGGTGCCTCTTCCAAATTAAAGAAAATTGCATGCTGGCCGCGAACAGAGTGCCCTTTGGAAAATTAAGAGGAGATTTAGGTTTAGAATTATTGGTCTTGACCATATATCATTAGAAAATGAAAGCGGTGTTATTCATTTTAGAGTATTTTAAGTTTGACGAAGTGTAACGAATCTCCTATATATATAGCCTGACCCTGCTATTGATTAAGATAATCAAGCCTTTATTATAACCCCATCGCTAAAGCTTAACTGATACCATTTACTAATTATATAAGAAGATTCGATTGTCGATTGCTTTGACATAACTACACACAGTTCCTGTTTTTTTCTGGCAACATTTCCTACACAATATTTGTGACACGAGGCTAGAAACTTGGTTTAAATGTAAACAGCATTATTAGTACATTGTTAGCATTCAATATAAAATAGAAGGACACAAATGGGTGCCCCAACCATTTACAAGATCATCAGAAATACATGTAGCCCAAAGTTATACCATATTCACAAAATAATGTGAATATAGATTAACCAAGGGATCATGGTGGCTCCAACCAAACAAAACGTAACCACTAACAAACCCGAAGCATGCCATAACAAAAGCATTATGTCTATATATATATATATATATATATATATATATATATATATATGATTGGGTTCACATTAATATTGTTTGAATTGTCAAAGTTTAGATAATGATCCGCTAGATAGGATCGGGGAGAGAAAGAAAGTCGTAAGAAGATATAATTACTCTTACACTTTAGGCCTTTACAAATGAGCTGGCTAATTTGGAAATTGATTAAACATCTCTTTCACCTCTTTCTTGTTGCTTTATCTTTCTCTACGTTGATGATGGATTAATTAGAATATAATCTTACAGATTCACGTACTAGTATAGATAGATGGTTACCAACTTATAATGACCTCACCGACTTTATATTTCGTTAATGATAACAACTAATCCTTCTTCTTCAAATGATACTCCTTAATTAAATATCTAAAAAAATATTCTCACATTCAAGTAAGATCTCCATCAAAAACAATAAATGAGAATAATTAATACAAATTAATCATGTTTTTATCTTGATATTCATGTAATTATCCATACGTACCTTGATTAGTACGTCTTAAATCTATATGCCATTTTCTAAGGTGACCTTTTTAGGTAATACCCCTATAATTATCAATCATTAGGGAACTGATCTCTCACTTAATTATTCTTTACCAGTTAATCTAGATAATCTCTCTACATAAATCGTTAAAGATCAGATGAGACATGTTTGATCTTGAATTAGACCGGATACTTAACAGGAGTATCATGTATTCGGTTAGGCCTGCATTGCAATCATGTAAAGTTTAAATTGTAACCGGTTCACATATGTCACGTCATTCGTTCAACTCCAAGATTGATTCTTGTATGTTTATTTATGGAGTTTTATAATTAGGTACCAAATTCCAAAAGCTAAAAATATGATCGATAAAGACAGTGGTGTCTAGTGGCCACAACTGACACCCCAACTAAAAAAACAAAAGAGAGCGAAGAAAACAACAAATCGTTGAATTTGGATTTTTTTTTCCTCAAAAATTTGAATTTAAAGATTATTTATCGAGTCATGAACTGATGCTTAATTATCTTTTTGTAAATGTCGCAACTTAGAGCTAAGCTGTGAATCACCAACTAACCTGTAGTCGATATATAGATGTTAAATTTTATCTTATTTTACTTTTGAGGTTTTCCTGATATTAATGGTCTGTTTCGTTTAGGAAATAAATTAAATAAAAAAGTGACGTTATTTCCTGTCATTTGGAAGGTAGTGGATCTAGTGATGCTGTCGGTGAAATTGAAAATCGTGTGAGAAAGCTACTTCTCTTGCTTAAGAACAGAAGCAATTCATACATGAATGAGACAACAAAAAGTAGTACTACTTGTATGATTAAGAAATTTCAACTAATTCCAAAATTAGTGGGTGAATAAATGTTACCTTTATAAAAGTCAATAAATATGCTAAATCAGTTTACAAAAATTATAATAAATAATTAAATTTGTACAAAATTAGTGTATTTGGGTAAGCAATTGTAAGTTAAAATTAATTTTGAAATAATATGATTAAAGTTCGTTTTTTTGTTGTTCTAGGTTAATAGTAAAACTGTATTTAAAAAAAGTTAATAGTAAAATTTGGTATAAGTTTTTTATCTAACGCAAAAACTATACAAAGTGAATGTTTGGATATGTGTCATAAAATTTATTTTGAATCAAAGTAATTTTACATAATTGATTATAAGTAGCTGTGAATTTGTAGTAATGTAATTTTTGTTTAGATACTAAATATTTTAAAAAAATTATTTTAACATATAATATTGTATGAAAATTACAATTAAAAATGATTATCAGTGTGTAATTACCAAAATGACTTAAGTCGTCTAAGGGTATATGTGAAACAAATAGCATAATTAATAGTATGCATAAAGGAAATAACATTAATAAAGAGCACGTTTATTTTGCTTCAGCGCCTGCTATGATGGAGATCCAACAAATGGACGCAGAAGTAAGGGAGGAGATGCGTTGACAAACCTCTGTTTGGTGTTCCACCAATGGATTGTCAAACATGCACTAAAGCTAGTGTTGATACAAAAGTTACTTTTAATAGCATCAATGAGACTTGAATCTAAAACTCAAAATCATGTTTCCAACACAACACCAAACATCATAGTGAATAGAAAAATCATGTTTAACTCACCATAGACTCAAGTTGAGAGACACTAATCGTGTGTTTGGAATGACATTATTTACATTAGACCTAAAATTCACATCAAAATTGATAATAGATGCATAATTAGTTATAAATATTTACTTGTCTGAGACTTAGATCGAAATTGATGTAACTTAGTTTTAAACATGTATTAAATGTTGATGCAAAGTCACATCCAAAATTGTTTTAACTTAACATTATTTTTGGTAGTATCTTATCTCATATATTTTGTGTGGACATATTGAAATAAAAGTTTCTTTTTCACTTTAAAAAAACCTTAAAATCAATTATGAATTTATAATCAATTCTTCGACATAAAATTCTTCAACATGAAATTAAATATATAAATTTTTATGTGAAATCATGCTAACTTATATTTTAACATGATTCTATATCATCTAACCTGAATTGACTGAATTCAAATACACTATTATATCATTTCAAGAAAATAAAAGTCATTGTTATCGTAATTCTTTTTCTTGTGACCTTTCTTTTCGTGATTTTATTATGGAAATTCAGTGAGTGCTTAATTTTAATTTTAGAAATATCATTTTTAATACGTCGTTGAGAAAGTCAAGCAATTTCATATTTTCTCCTTAATTTATGATTTACATTTTCAGCTTGTCACAAATGAGAAGCCTCTTGCAACGAAAAGCCATGTTATCCAGCCATTAAGCCCAAAAAAGATGCCAAAATCCTCCATAGATCTTGCATTAATTCTGCTTCAAATAAAATTTGACCTATGCACAGGGTATATTCTGGTTTCATGACTAACATCGCAACAAATTTCCGCAATTCAGCTGGACAGCTAATTTAGCTCATTACTTGACTTTTTTTTTTTTTTTTTAATATTGATACTGTGGTTCATCTTTCCAATCAATAATTGTCATGTAAAATCAAACTAAACATTTCCATAATATAAAATAATTAGAAACTATTATTGTGATGCCTTTTTGTACATGACCATATAAAAAAGATGAATCACAATAACATAAAAAATAACAATAATTATTATAAAAGTTAATAAAATTATTATACATCATAATATGATAATTTCTAATTAAATGATAATATGTAAAAAAAATTTATATTGATGACACATTTTAATAAATATTAATTTATGTAAATTTATTATATATAAAGAGCTTAAATATGCTTTTTTTTATATAAGTTTGTATTTTTCTAGTTTTGATTCTTGTAAAGAAATTTGTCTATTTTTAGTATAGTAAATTTGTATTTTTTTAAATTTTAGTTTATGTAAGATATTTTGTTCTTTTTTAGTCTTTGCAAGTTTGCATATTTCTAATTTTGATTCCAGTAAACATGAGCTTATGAAGATTATAAATAAAAAAATTGGAATCTTAAAGGGATTAAATTTAAAAAGTATAAACTTAATTACAAGGACAAAATATAAAAACAAAAACTTATAGGAATTAAAATTGGAAAAACATGGATTAAAATTAAAAATTGAATTTACAAGAATCAAAATAAGAAAAAAAAAATCAATATAAAAAATAAAAACAACAAGGTATATTTTTACATGTATTTTTTGTAAAATAATTTTGAAGGTTTTCCAGTCTCATTGTCACAGCATAGGAACCCTATCACGGGGGTACTACTCCTCCCACAAAACAACAGTGATTGAGCCCCACAGGAGCAATTCATGCACAGAAGAGGCGAAACAATTATGATACTCACTTTTGGAATAACGAAACTGCTAAAAATTGTCACTGCCACGAGGCAATAATTGTACCCGTAAATTATTGATTTGGTTAAAAGTAGATTAGCTAGGTGTGTGTTTAGATTTTTTTATCAGTAGGAAAATTAAACAACAACTACGATCTAAAAGACACTCATGCATGGTGCGTGTTTAGATTTGAAATCTCCAGAACAGATGTTCACTCACATTTTCTAAAGAGAGGAAACCGATAATCAAGAATGTTATGTCAATAAAAGATGTCTCAGACTCTCAGTGACTCAAGGAAAATCAGCGTTTATAAACTACATTTAGCCTCAATTTTCAAGTAATATAAGATTATTTTTTATATACCGGAACAATATCAACAATTGCTTTATCATGAGAATGTTTGAAATTAAATTATTTATTTACTAATTTTGATAAATAGGATTAAAAAGTCTAACTAAGTTCTTAACCACTTTTATCTCTCAATTGTTTCAATAGTTTTCATATATAATTTCCTCTAAACCCTGTTCAATGGCACAAGTTTTGAAAAACTCACAAGATTTCTCACTGAACATTTTTTTTCCCAATACATGGTAGAGACTGTGAAACTTATTTGAAAATAAATCATTTGCTCGGCCACAATCTCATTGGTAATAATACAGGGGATATGGTGTATATCATTGTAAATGACTCTTGGCATATTTTGTGCCTCATACATAAATACACATGTTTGCTTATTTTAAAAAATAATAATAATTTAGTCCAACCCTGTATAAGAGATAGCTCAAATGATTGGGTATGTCTTCAATACGAAAGCTCCAATGGCTTCTTACTACTTCCTCTTGCTTGTTCTCGTCGGTGCAACTACAGCTTCTGGGGCTGAACTATGTGCAGACTTTTACTCATGCACCTGCCCAAACTTGTTGCCTATAGTGAAGAAAGGAGTGGCCAAAGCCATTCAGAAAGAACCACGCATGGGCGCTTCCTTACTCCGATTGCATTTCCATGACTGCTTTGTAAACGTGAGTATATAATTAATAATGTAGTTGAATTAATATGACATACATTTTATGTTTACATCATGTAACCTTTTTTGTATAGGTTGCAAGTTGCGAGAAACTATTACATTGTCTGGCTCATTATGATCCAAATAATCTTCACATGACACGTAATTAAGTGTTAAGTGTTATTAGTTTTTTTAAAATTAAACAAAAAATTGAATGCATGTCACCTAGAAATTGATTGAAACTATAAACATGTAGTGGTCTGAAACTATCTAATAAATTCCTCCAAGTTGCTTTCCTAAGATAGTGATATTTCAGGGTTGTGATGCATCTATACTGTTGGATGATACAAGCAACTTCATTGGGGAGCAAACAGCAGCAGCTAACAACCAATCAGCTAGAGGGTTCAACGTGATTAATGATATTAAGGCCAGTGTGGAGAAAGAATGCCCCAGAGTAGTGTCATGTGCTGATATTCTTGCTTTGTCAGCTAGAGATTCTGTAGTTTATGTAATAATACTATACTAATATTCTGAGATTCTATTTCTATCCCAGTCAAAGTTATCAATTATTATGGCCCTTGAATTAATAGCACTTACTATATATCTTTTTGTGTAAAACATTTTCAGTTAGGAGGACCTTCTTGGGAAGTGGGGTTGGGGAGAAGAGATTCTACTACAGCAAGCAGAAGTGATGCTAATAATAGCATTCCTGGGCCTTTCCTCAGTCTAACTGCTCTGATAAACAATTTTGCTAATCAAGGCCTCTCAGTTACAGATTTGGTGGCTCTTTCAGGTGCTATAACAATTTATGAGATGTCTTGAATCAGTTAAAACAAATGCTTTCCAAAAAGAGAAGACTTCCACAAAAATAAGTTAAAATAAATGTTTTTTAACACGTTTGGCTTCCAAATTAAAGTTGTGATTTTATATGTGTAGTGATTGTGATCAATGGCGGATTGAGGGGATCTAGGTTCATTTGAGGGAGTGCACTTGCACCTCCTCATTTTTTAAAATTTATCAAATTTGTAAATAAATTTTTATATTTTTGTATTTTATTTTATCTATATTTATATAATTGAACCTTCTAATTTTATTTTTTATAATTTGTAGCCACTAACTTAAGGTCTTGGATTCACCACTTATTACGATGACATGTGCAGTTTGTTGCATTAGTAATTTAATTATTTGACTAAATAATCCCTATTAAATAGAATTTGCCAGAGATGAACTCATAATAAAAAAATTGAGGAAATTGTTCTTTCTTTTCATTTTAACTAAATGAATAGAAGTGATATTAAAAAAATTAATAAATGCAATGACAAAAAAATGATAAATATTATTCGTCAATTTTTCAATTATTAAAAATAAGGTGGCTGAAATTAAATAAAAATTGATAAATAGTCCGTTTCATTGAGCTTAAAGAAAGTAAATTTGTGATTCGGCCTTTCCAGAGCTTTTTCCATAAACTAATTCTTTTCACTTTTAAGAAAAATACTAAAATATTTTTTACTTTTCATTTTTAAAAAATTAAAACTTACATAATTATTATAATTTTTTTGAACATATCTATAATTAAAAACTCACTTTTCACTTTTAATTATTTTATTTCATGCAATCCAACAAAAACTCATTGTTTACTCATCTGCTTTCCATTGAGGTATGAAATTTGAACCGATTAATTATTTATTACTTTTCTTATTATTCCGTTTAGTTTACTTCTTAAATAATGTGATAAAAATTTCTTCCTAAACATAAAATATAAATAATCAAGGGCATTTGATCTCATTTTATTTGAGTTCATCTCATGTTATCTCTTTTTCACTCTATTCATTCATTATCAAATATCCCATCGTATTGATCTAGGTGTCTTTATTTGTTTCTACAAGTCAACGGATTCTAGTACTCTTAAGTCTTGGTTGTTGAGTGAGTAACAAAACAATCCTTTTATCAAGGGAATCTAACTAGATGATTGAGTGAGTTATTGGAGACTATTACCTGTAAAAAAAATAAAATCTTTTCGCGGTTATTGTCATGATTAAGAGTGGTGTCCTATTCCTATCTATCTATTATCTAAAACCATCACTCGTCAGTTTGAGTTTTGCTCAACCTATATATTGCCAAAAGAAATTACCACTTTGTTGTTCAAAAGTTGTGCTAGGAAAAATATTTTAGTGAATTTGGTCATTTCATTTTTTTCTGGAGAATAAATAATAATACCTTCCATTTCCTGCACTGAATTGTGTTTTCCTCTGCCTTTGTAAAAAAACTGTCGTACTAAAGAAATAAGAGGATCCTAATTGAATTTTGGCTTCCCATATTCACAAAGTGCTTCAACTACCTAACAGCATCTTTTCAATAACAGGGGCACATACAATTGGCCTGGCTGAATGCAAAAATTTCCGAGCACACATCTACAATGATTCCAACGTTGATCCCTCTTACCGAAAGTTCCTGCAGAGCAAGTGCCCCAGAAGTGGAAATGATAAAACACTCGAACCCCTTGACCACCAAACTCCAATCCATTTTGATAATCTATACTTTCAGAATTTGGTGAGTAAGAAGGCCCTTCTCCATTCCGATCAGGAGCTGTTCAATGGCAGTTCTACTGACAATCTGGTAAGAAAATATGCTACCAATGCTGCTGCATTCTTTGAAGACTTTGCCAAGGGCATGCTCAAAATGAGCAACATCAAGCCTCTTACAGGAAGCCAGGGCCAGATCAGAATCAATTGTGGGAAAGTCAATTAAACGTTAGCAAGTGATGATGTATAATATGTTTTTAATATAAATTTTATTTCCCTCCTCCAAAGTTATGTCGAATAATTTGATCCTCGAACCGTCAAGCAACCTGGTTTATCATCAATGAACTACGTAGTTTTATATGTACACCATATATGCACATGACTTTGTGACAAATGAACGACAATCAACATAACCAGCAGACTTATAGCATCAAATGAACGACAATATCTAGCTATCTATCCAGAAAATTTGTATCTCTTTGCATTTGCCCGGTAAGGATTTTAAAGAATCATCAGCCTAAAACAAAGCAGGCATTAAAATCACAAATTAAATGAATTATAACTTTGAGAAGAAATTTACAAGAGAAATAAGAGAAAAAATTCTAAGGACAATTAATGTGTTACAGTGTTAGGCACAACAATTTTAACTTCGATTGTTCCCACTAGAATATTACAATATATAGTCAGAGATGGCTGCGAGCTAGTTACTTCATCTCATGAAAATTACGATATCTCAACTATACAGCCTACAAAAACAGAAATTTCAAGCTGCTATTTACAGTTATATTACATCTCTTCCACCTAATCCAACTCATCACCAGATTCAACCTCCAGTTCAAATTCATCAATCTCTTTAAAGTAAGCTTTCTGTTTTTGTATAAATTCTTGCAGCTGGTGATCCTTGAACTCATCTTTTTCAGATGACAAAGCACGCTGTTTCTGAAAATTCAGAAAATATGCATCAGACACTAGCAAAATATTTATTTTGCATGATTGAACATAAAACTAAGAAACAAGAAGTATGCAGAATCTATAGCCCGTAAGCAAGCCCCCTGCCAAAAGAAAATGTCATGTGCAGGAGGAAAAAGAAGTGTATGAGCTAGAAAGTACCAGAAAATTATATATTCTACTTCCACCCAACAACTATTTCAAAGATTTTATTAGGACAATGAGTACAGTGTGATGGCAAAGGAAATCTAAATAGTTGGGAGTCACAACAACTATCTGCGATTGAAATGTGATCAACTTCCATTGTACCCACAATAAAACTACTCCAAATGCTATAAAAATGGTGGTCCAGTGAAAAAGGTTCCCAGTACATCCCAATGAATGAATACGTTGTATCTGAGGCTATATAACCCGTGACCGGATCACCAGGTGGCAATCTTACCATTGCATCAGGATTCACCCTTCACACAAATTCAAATACACATATAGTGAAAATACCCATTATATTTTAGATGTGAGTAAATTTCATAGACATTATAAAATTGTCTATGTAGAGATATCAAGGGAGGTTGGCATAAAATTGTTTGAAGTATAGATGACAGACATAAGATTACTCATGCCAGAGATTGACATACCCACTAAAAAGGCAGGAATACTCATCTTAAACAGTAAATAAACAATCCTCGGAAAATGCTCATTGCAATATTTTTAACAAGAACAAGTTCCTGCTGAATAACCAATTCAATATCCCTACAGTCAAGGGGTTTGAGTTCCCTAATAAAACCACAGAAACTCGGGAACACAATAGTAAATTAATATACCTTTGTACGAGGAACTGTCATTGCCTTGGCCTTGGGTAGGTTCACACCTTCAAACTCATCCTCTGTATCGCTGTTTTTTCATCACAAAATCATACACAACAATAATTATATGGTAGAACTTCCAGGAAAGAGACAATAAAAAGCAAAAATCAAATCCAATTCTGTAAATCAAGACAAGAGATATAATGGATCTATCCAACTATAACATAGATACCAACACAGAATCGAATGAAACATAAAATGTTAAGGGTATAAAGCATTGTAACAGCAAAGCAGGACCGACTAAAAAAAAAGTGAAACAAAAAGGGATAACTCTGAATCAGTAACCTATTCAGGAAAGCTTCACAAGACCAAGACTTTTCCATGCATTCATACATATATAGCCAATCCAAACAGCAAAGTCCACAAATACTTTAGCAAACTCCTTTGAAGAACTGTGAAATGTTTAAGTAGCAACACACTATCTAATAAACTCTACTATTACTTAAAATTTAGTAGAAGTAAAATTCATTAAATGAGAAGTAGGTCTCACAATTTTATAATTTCCAATAAATTTCAGCAAATAATAATAAACAATGTGTTTAAAAGAGTGTGCTACTAGCATTTCTCTTAAAATCCACTCTATCACAATGTTTAGCATTTAATTACCCAATCACAGAAATTCGAAAATCACTCCTCCTATTCTCCCTCAATCATTGTTTCTTAAACTCAACACAACTTCCACTAGGCAAAAGAGAAGGGAATTAGTAGTAATTACCAAGTATGAGAGATCTTGAAATTGGGCGTGGTAGTGAAAGGAACAGCCACAGTCTTCCCTTTATCCTTCTTTCTTTTGTTTGAAGAACGTCTTCGGCTGTACACGACTGTGATAGGCTCGGAAGCTTCAACATCAACAATCTCTGAAGGAAAGAAGAAGAAAAAACGATAATTATAGGCAGTAACTAAACAGAGCAATTAAATATGCTATATTAAAATTGAAGTATTGCTAAGCTGGAATGAATAATTACCGTGGAGAGAGGGAGAGGGGGTTTTGAGCGATGGAGAAGGAGAGGTAGGGTTTGGGGCACTATCGAGATTGGTGGCGGTGCATTTAGCGGGTGCGGAAGAAGGGGTTTTGGTTTTGAGAGGTTTGAGGGGAACAGCGGAGGGAGAAGAAGTGTTGGTGCGATCGGAGAGAGGCTTTCTGCGAGGTAGCACTCGTCTTTCGTTACTTGCTTCCATTCTTACTTCTTCTGCCTTTGGCTTTGGCTTTCCATTTTACTGTGGTTTAAGAAAATGAAGTTGAGAGTGCGGAAATTTAACAGGGAAGTACGAGAAGGAAGAAGAAGAAGATTGAGGAAGAAGCTTCTGTGTTAGCGGGAATTTTTTATTTTTATTTTCGGTTGAAGAAGAAGAAGAAGAAGAAGAACAAAGCACGGACAACGCAATTTGGGTTGGGTAATATGAATACTTCGTACGGAGGCCTTCTCATCCAATACGGGCTAGGCCTTACGGTCTCTTTTGTCTCTCTTGGTAAAATTTTCTAGAAACACCAGTGGGAGTAAAAAATAAAAATAAAATTAAAAAATTGAAGGGAATTGATATTGGCACCTCCAAAATTGCTTCTAGTCCCTACCATCAATGCACAAATACCAAAATATTATTTGTCTCCTTTCCCCCAATATTGGCACCCACTCTTTCCCACCTACAATATCTCTAACACAACGGAATCATGATTATCATGATTCTATTGTGTTATAATTTATGTGATATAATGATTTTGGTGTGCTATATAAATTTTCATACAATGAAATCATAAAAATTTTGGGTTGCAAATTATGCAATTAATACCTAAGTTATTTCTATTTATCAAACAATAAAAAAAGCAAAAAAAAAATGTATACTGAAAGTATGATTCCGTTATATATTGTGCAATGGAATTATACTTTGGTTGTTCATTATTTGTTAATCCCCACTTGCACAACGAAATTGTAATTCAATTATACATTTTTTTCATAGTTACACAACAAAATACATTTTTGTTGTACTAATGGGGTGAAAAAAAAATATACAACAAAATCATGATTTTGTTATACAATATTTTGTTATACAATATTTTTTACACTCTCATTAATATAATGAAGTGTATTTCTATTGTGCATTATGGGAAAGGGCTTTTTTTAAAAAATTCCGGAAGATGATAGGAGCCAATAACAACTTATTAGAACTAATAACAATTCCAATTTCAAAGAATGAAATGAGTTTTTGGATAAACTAAAATGAGTTTTCTATTAAATATCCTCTTAGAAACTATATAAAAGAATTTTCACAAATTAATTAATGTTGGTTAAGAGAATTCATTTTAAATAATCGGAAAGTTCATATCACTTTTCTCATCTTATTTTTTCTCTCAAAAATACTTTTAAAGAAACTCATCCAAATAGACTTTTACTCTTCCAATATTCATTCGTAGGCCTCATTAATAGTTAGAACGTAATTTCTTCTTCTTTTTTTTATTAAAACCAGTCCAATAGTAATATTTTGCGTTTGTATTAAATTTATAATTTATAATTTTTATATTATTCTGTTTTTTTATTTTTATAAAAAACATTTTAGTATAAATGCATTTGAATGTGTATAAACAATCATAAATATTAGTGTTTACTTAAATAATTATATATATTTTATATCGTTCTACTTTATATAAACGTGTCTTATAAAAAATATCAGCTTTATAAATATACTTACGTATAATTTTTTATACTATATTATAAGTATAAAGTATTCACCGATTTTCTATTCTTTCTAACTCTACACACACCCATAATTCTTCTTCTTCATCCTTTATGAACCCACTAGACTATAGTCGTGGTTGATAATTTGTTTGATGCTAAGCATATATTATTTTACAAAAAGAAAAATCTTAAACAAATCGAAGTTCTTTTTAAAATATGCTACTTTCTAATATTATATGTATCGAACAAAATAAAAATTATAGATGGAAAGTGGTTTCACAACAATCTTAGACGCCAAGGGAAAAACATTGAACCGAGAGTCTGACTCAGGTCCTTAATTAGTGGTTCAATGTATCTTTAGGAGGTTCAAAACGCATATGCAGTTTTATAAATGGAATCAACAACTATCCAGGCTGAAAAGTACTGAACTTGATGCTCTTTTTGCCCTAATAGTGCTGTATTTTAAAATTGTAATGTCACCACACTCCAGTCCCAATATATTAATAGTAGTAATATTTTTTGTAATACATTGTTTTTAACGGCTTTTCCAGCTCCAAAATATTACTTATAACTTTTATGATCGCTTCACCAACTTGTCAAAATTGTGGTGCTCCTTTCTACATTATCCTTTTTTCTTTTCTTTCTGGGGTGAAATGCTATGATCCATTTCTATTATTTCCATGCACGTGGAAGACTTTATCTTTTATCATTGTGTCAATTTTTAAAACAATTATTTTAAAATAACTACTACTACAATCTAAAAATAATAAAAAGTTTGTAAAAGCTAAAATATAAATTTACTTATTTATTTCTTGAAGTACATGCGATGTAGGCCATGTTAACGGTGGCGTGAAATGCAACTCATGCAAGTGTTTTTGGTTAACTGTAAGCATAAGGTGGTATGGTAGATTGGTAGAGTTTGGACGGGTCTCACTTGACCTTATCCTTTTTTTTTTTTTTCCTTTTTTGGTCCAGTAACTTGACCCTATTTTGATTTTATATTTTGATTAAACTAACTATTTGGATTCAGATTCGGATCAAAATTATGATTTCATTTTTTTTAGTTGGATTAATATAATATTTTGGTAACAGAAATTTAGACGTTATGAATAATATTAAACTACAAAATTTTAAAATATAAAATAAAAGTTAAGGTATGCTTGACATTATATATATTAAATAAATTATACCAATATGAATATGACCCTGTTGATATCGAATCCAATTGAGCCAACATAAATATGACACGCATAATGATTATTTGCATTTATGAAAATATTTTATTAGTCTTATGATAAAATATTTTTAAAATTAATCAAATGATTGGACACAAATAATTAATATGTTAAAATTAAAATTAAATTGCTAAAATAATATTCAAGTTGAATCATTATCAAAAATATTTTTTGATTTTATTTTATTTATCTCTCAGTTGAATTTTGATGTTTTTTTTCTGATGAAGGACTACTTTAATTTATTTTTTTTAAGAATTGGTATCTTTACTTCACACTAAAAAAAATACCCAATCATACATTCTAGACCCTTAACACCAACACGTGAGTAAAGTTAATTTTTATAATAGTATTCACAATACTCACAGTATGTGTAACTAAATAAAAATAAATTATAAATATGCATGAAGATTCGTTTAATTTTAGAATATGTTTGGATTTAATAGTAAAAAATGACATAAATTAAAGTTTGTTATATTTTACTTTAATTTGTTAACTCTCTAAAATAAATTAAACTAGATATGTAAAATATAAACTTAATCAATTCTCTCATAAAATATTTACATAATACCATAATAACTTTATTGTATCTCATTTTTGTTTATCCTCCATTCTTTTTGCCGACATATTATTTTATTCCATCCATCATTAAACACTTAATCATGCCTTTATGTATCTTAAACGACCACCAAAATCCACAAGGCTCATCACTACTTCACCTAAAGCAACATCGTCCTCCAAAACAAAACCAGCGTAAGCCTCCTCTTGTTTAACCTTTTCACAGTTCTAATTAAACAGACAGAAACCCCCTGTAAATTAATTAACAAACCAAGGGACCACAAAAGAAGCTCAAATTACAAACTCACCCTCTCCCTCCCTTAGCCTCTCAGAGATCGAGCAACAAAAGATTCTACATGGATGCACAACCACAGTTGGTAAGTTATGTCCCCCTTCGCCCATCATTTATGTACTCTATTTTGATCATAGAGAAACAATAGAAAAACTCTCTAATTAACACATTTTTTTTGTACACTCTATTATGTGTCTCATGTTTTATTTAATCAAATTTTCTTTCTGATTTTCTAATTTCCAATCAATTTTATCCAATAAAAGAAAATATATTTAAAAGAATGTGTTAGAGAATATTTCTTACCAATGTTCTGAACTTCCATAAATGAAAAAGACAATATTTGTAACCATATCACTGATTCAAAACAGTATTTTATTTAATATTTAATCAATGTGAAATCTCTACTATCTAGTATAACAAAATTTATAGTTGGTGATAAATCTCGTTATAACTAAATTACATTGGTGTTGGTTGTAGGGGGACTGTGGGGCCTCTGGAAGGTCTCCAATGAAGCCTAGTCTTAGACTTATCCATGCCATATGCATGTCCCACAATTGTACATACACATTGACGTCCATAATAGTGTTCCTCTGAATTTTTGTTGTTTTGGTTTTAAGATTGCATGGCCAAGCGTTAACACTGGCAGTGTTGTCTGGTGTCGCGGCTTATCATGCTCCAAGTGTGGCCCAGCTTGTTGAATGAGACCTCCTCGATCAGTCCTTACTAAAATTATTAAATATTAAAATAAAATAATGCATATTTAGATGAGGAGAGGGTCCTCTATCATATATATCATCAACTTGCTGTACTCTTTTCTGTTTCTTTAATTACTTATATTTAATATTATCAGAGGGGGGAAACAGACAAGTTTCTATGTTCTCAGATCAACTCGGTGATTGAATTGTATAAAGCCCATGGAAAAGACAACTGATATTATAAATCTTCTATATCTTTCTATAATATTGTTTTAATTAAAAAATTATAATATTTTAATGGTAAATAAAAATTTAGTATAAATTATTCGTATTGGATCATATTTATTTAACTAATAATATAAGACATATTTCAAAAATATTTAGTTATAAAAATATAAATGTGAAACACGGATATATTTAATGGGTTATTTCAAGAATTTACTCAATTGTTATTAGGTTTTCTTTTTGTTTTGAAAAAATATTTATCTTTATTATACTAGCTAATATATTATACTTTTTTATCCATTTAAGAATAAAATTTAAATCTTTGATCTTTTAAATATCAATTTATTATCGATTTACAATTTTAAGATCAAAATAGATATTTATATAAAAAAAAAACCTTCCTCACTACAAATATTGTTAACATAGAAGTTTGTCACAAATATAAATTTGTTTGGAAGCAAAAGCTTACTTTTAATTCGATGCAAACTATATACTTAACAGGGGGTTATTTATGTGGGCCATGGGTCAGCCTGACGGGTCTAGCTACCATGGCCACGGGGATTCAACTAACTAGTTGGGATTTTTGCGCACACGTTACCTTTCGCTTAGCCCGAGTACCATCAAGGTGGGCAACCGTTCAGGGTCTTATTTCTTTAAAAGGTATTAAATCTTTTATTTAGTTTATATAAGTATTAAATTTTTATATAATATTATAACTTAGTAATATCAACCCGAGCATGAAAAATTATTTTTGTTCAATTGAGTTGTAAAATGTAAAGAGGAATAAATTATGTACATGAAAGAAAATAATAAAAATTGAAACTTTTCTAAAATATAATAATTCTCAAGTTTCATCCTTTTGTTTTGTGTACGAAATTTGACTTTGAGTGACCTATGCCCAGTGTGAAAACTTTTTTGGATTGGAAAAAGAATGTGAGGGGGATTTTGGGGGCTTCTAATTATAATATTTTTATTCTAAAATTATTTAGTTTATACAAATTATTATTTAAGAATACAACTAATCTCTAAGGCACGATATCTAGACTATCAAGTCCACAATACTTATAGGGTATACTTATCTTCTGTAAACATATTTTATGCATCACATGCATATAAAGGATATTGATGCCTGGAAAAGATCGCATGTCCTAACAATAAACCCTTGCACCATTAAGTTTTTAGGGTCCTTTTCAGTATCTTTGCAATGTGCCATTCAATTTAGTGGCTTATGCAGTTTTTAAGGTGGATTAAGGGTTTCATAGATTGGCTTAGGTATCTCCCTAATGGACATTATATGTTTTTGTGTACTTGAAAAATTTAATCCTTGAAAAGTTATACGACCATTTGCAACCACCCTCTAACAGATCTAGATTCTATCATTATTGATACGCATGATGTGGATGATATCGAAAACAAACTATTGAGTATGACTAAGAGTACAAGCACTAGGAGTGGGAGTATACGACAACCAAAATTCAAGTCTAGGTTCAACTCCTAGTCTCTTTGTGACTTACATGCACCAAAGACACCTTCTCCCTCCACCCTAACCCAAACTTGTCCTCCCCCCACCCTTACCCAAACTTAAACCCAACCCCCTCTTCCTTCCACTCCGACCCAAACCCCAAACCCCTCTTCCCTTTACTCCAACCCCGACCTAAACCTAAATCACTATGGACCCTGACCCTCTTCCCTTTACTATAACCCAAACCCAAAATGTCTTCTTTCCACTTCGACCCCAACCCAAACCCAAACTCCTCCTCCTCCCATTCTTACCTTGACCCAAGCCCAAATCCTAACCTAAACGTTTTAACGACATGAATTATATATAACATTTGATAAAATATCATGAAAACATATTAATACTATTTATTTATAGTTAATGATATTTTTTAAATATTTTTAAAGGTTTTTAGCAACATTTTTATTAAATATCTGACAAAAAATGTTGCTAAAGGTAACATGTGTAATAGTATAGGATCAAAACTTGAAGTCTTGAACCCATATTGATGTATTTTTTCTTTGGTTAGAGTTAGGAAACAATTAAGGATAAGCGATTAAGAGTTTTTTTTACGTGTACATAACTCATACAATTTAGAAAGAGTTAATTAAGTTTTTAGTTCCTAAATTTTTTTAAAATTCAGTTTTTAGTCCCTGATCGTTAGTTTGACTGATCAAGATTTTTTAACTTTTTTCTATTAAAATTTTTAGTCCCTAAATTTTTGTTTGACGGATTAATGTTCCTTAACTTTTTTTTCATTAAAATTTTTAGTTCCTAAATTTTTAAAAATTTTAGTTTTTAGTTCTTGAAATCTCATTAAATAAATAAAAATAATGGGCTCAAACTTTTATTTAAAAACTAAACTGAAATTTTTAAGAATTTAGGTAATTTGACCGGTCAAACAAAAATTTAGAAACTGAAAATTTTAATAGAAAAAAAATTAAAAAACTTTAATTAGTCAAACACAAGTTTAAAAAATACAAACCAAAATTTGAAAAAATTTAACGACTTAAAACTTAATTAAATCATCCAAAAATTGTATAGTTTATACTTTCAAAAGCGTAGCCCTTTATGTATATAATGTTCAAAAGTCCAAAGGGCACAGTAGAAGAATATATGTGCCCATTATAAGGAATAAAGGCCCAATATACTTCATTTTTTACAAATTTATACGTTCAGTTGTTTACCATGCAAAGACCATTTTTATAAGCTGAAGGATGGTGCAGCGCCTGAGCGTCTCGTGTCTTCGGTTCATGATTAACTTGAAAACATTCATCACTTGCCAATTCCATGTATAACAGGTGTCAACTTTCATTGCTTGAAGTTTCAGTAGGCCACATCTTTGTTACCTTTTTTTGTACTAAACTCCGTTAGGGAGGTGTCATTTCAAGTTTTACGTGTCTCATCTGGTTAGCCTCATTTCATTATACTTTTGACCTTAAGAACATTGTCCAGGGAACTAATCTTGGCATGATTTGAAGAAAAATAAACTCATAATTAATCATTCATTCATTACATCGTGAGGTTAACCTAATTATAATTTTCGACTCCTCATTTATATATATTAAAAAAAGATGCATTATATATTCATTTGTTTATGCATCATTATATGTATATTATATGTATATATGTGGATATATATTAGATATGTATATGCTGGCTCCATACTTAAATTTGATCAACCATCAACTACTCTTTATCATTCTCTTATAGCTGGCATATTATATATATATATATATATATATATATATATATATAAAATTGGAAGCTATCTTATATGACGCTTGATTCCTCAAGGAACAATTTGCCAGTTAGCCAACATGAAGCAAAATGGGATAAGAAAAAAAATGGAAAATGCAATATATATATATATATAGCAGATATTTGATTACTGATTTACTCTTCTTGATCGCCACTTTTGCTCCAATTCTTTATTGCTTGTACCACAGCTTGTTGCACAACATGTGCATCAATTGTCTCCGCTTGTTCTTCATTCTACAAAAGTTACATTCATATTTTGCCGTCATTCTTATATACATGACTATACACATTGGAGAAAAAATGCAAGAAAATGTATAATATTAATTCGTTACTGAAAGACATTGTACGTGGTAGACAATTAAGGTTAAGATTAATTTAACACTGTATATGCATGACCATCAATTAATGCACACAGTAACTATGTCCCTTTACTGGCGTCCCCCAGTGAGGAACGTTTTATAAAAGGACAACACATGTGACATCCTAAAGTATTGTTAACATTCAAGGAAAAGAGAGTGAGAGAGATCAATGATACACATGTTGAAAATAAATAAGCAATTGTAATAGTTTTTCTTTGCTATGTATGTGTATATCAGCTTACTTCTCCAACTGCTTGAAATCGAAAAGTGTCTGTACAAGAAACCCTAGCTTCAAGTACAGTGAGTCTCATCTCTTCAAAGGCCTCCAATATGGAAACAAGCAGACCTGAACACCCTTTTGCCGAGAAAACATTTATAAGAAATCCCTTTTCTAGGGTTTCTACTGTAACCTGCACAAGTCCATTCAGCAAAAATGTCACTCCAATCAATGTTTTTATATTGCAAGGAACTTGATCAAACATATATGTACAGGAGTTGTTGAATATAGATGATGCTGTAAACTTTTCTCAATTAAGAAAATACCATAGGCAAAGGGTTGTGGACACTTGAAGTCTCTGCTGAGGCTATCTCTTGATTCAGTATTTCTACCTTTTGCTTTAACTTTTCGATATACTTTGATGCATCGACTATGATCGAGGTTTTATTTAGCTGCCATCAACCATGCATATAATAATAATTAGATAGTTTACTATCTCAATAAGCTGCATATAATTGATAGGAAACAGATATATATATATGCGTTGGTTTACAAGACAAATGATATTAAATTAAAGAAAGTTGTCAATCACTATTTTCAATAATATTATATTGGAATAACTAATATTCATCATAAATCATTTTATTTCTTTGTGCTTCAGTTTTCTATATACCCAGATATATATGGAAATGAGAGCATAGAAAGATAATCGTAGATGCAAAAAGAATGAATATGAATTTGGTCAATAAGGAAAAAGAAAATTATATATATGACTATGTGAGATTTGAATAATAAGAAAAATAGCAAGGAAGAAGATTGTTTCCTTTAACAAAAATGGAATCAAATTCGGAAGAGGAATTGAATAGCAGAGGGGAGTATATATAAGTGTATAACAATATTACTGTCTAACTGAACATTCTTTTAGGCAATTGGCTTATTTCATTGAGAATGTTCACGGAGAAATCCAATGGAAAGAAAGATATCAGAGGAGATAATGTAGGGAATTACAGCATGAGAGTTAGTAATAGAACGAAGATGTTGCAGCTTCTCATGCAGTGCTGCTCTCTTTTGCTCTTTGGAAACCATTTTGTGTGCTCTCTCTCTCTCTCCTCTTATGATCCTTCTTCTGGCTTTCTTTCCCTCTGGTGCTTTTCTTTTTGCTATCAACTCTGCAGAGTTCTGTGGTCATTTAAAAGAAGGGATGAGCTCTCAAATCCATATGATCTCATGTGTTTTCTTCCAACATGACTGTCTCAGTTTATTCATAAATAAATACTATATACATTTTGGTTGAACTTACAAAAGTACCCTTTTATATATTTTGGAGTCTTTCCATTTGCCCAATTTTAAAATGCTTCTTTCTCTTTGCCAAGTGTTAACTTATTGATTATTGATGTGGTGCAGCTAGAAGATTATGGAATTTCATTAATATATATAATACATATCTAATAGCAGTATACCAGATCATTGAATTGGCTTCTTTTTTTTATTTATTTAAAAATTAAGGGTGTTAGTTTATCAAGTTTTCAAACAATAATAATTTCTGTCAACTTCTGAAACAAATTTTAAAAGAAAAAATAATGATTATTTTCTAAATACTAAACACTTTCCCAAAAAACTATGTTGAGTGATATGCATTACCTTATGTAAGAGTTATAATGAAATAATAAATAATTAATCAAGAGAATTTTAAATTCAAGCTCAAGTCATGAGAACATCTAATTTAATTATTTTAGTTTACAGGAACAATTATATATATATAGTTTGTAATTAACTTATATATATAGTTGTATGCCAGGAAAATAGGAACTACCACTTAGTTTTTAAACTAAGGAAATATAATTATATTTAGCTATGAACAGCACTAGGGTATATTGGAAAAAATGTAATATCTGGCATAAGTTTTTGAGTTGGAAGAAAAAATGGGAGAAGGGGAATCATCAACTCGTGATAGTGAAAATTGGCCATCGAAAGAAGTGAAGGAGAAGCAACAAAAGGATGTTTAGTTGTGATTTTGGAATGCCTCCAAACACTCCTCACGGGGGCTTTTTAGGCTCTCCTCCACTCTCGATCCTTTCTCGCACCAGCAATCAAACTCTTGTCTTCTTTCTCCTTCTCTCTCCACACGTGCCATCATACCCTTCTCATCGTATATGAGACACCGAAGCTGATTTTCATTTTTTTTAATCTATTTTCCCGCTTGAAAGTGAAATTAAAATGCCATGATTTATATGCTTTTGTTGCGTACATATGTTACGATTATAACATGTATACTTGCTAGCTGGAGGTTCAATGCAGTGCCAATAAACAGATTAGAATCCATTATTAGCTTTGAAACCGCATTAATTTTCACACATAATTATCCCTTGTCTAGCTTCCATATATCCAAAATCTGTACATAAATTCGACATGGATGTTCACATGATGATATGGATTTCTGTATATATAACTTGAACTGTGATATTTAAATCACGGACACTGAAATTACTGCGTCCACATTTTAATTTCCTAGTTGCAATTATTAGCTTGTCCAATAAAGAAACGCTCAGCAGATATCATACTAATAGTTTATTATTGATTTCTTTTCTTCATTGAAAAAGGCATCTGATTCTGATCTAAATTTCTTGATTTTGTAAAGATATAACCCAAGTCACGTTTAACAGGTCCCATTAATTAATATTGGAAATAATCTAAGTTCCACATCAATTAAAAGTAATTCTATGTTAGAATATATAAGTGAAAGTCAACCCTCACTTCTTGAGTTAACTTTTGAGATTAAGTTAGACTTCTCACATTATACACTCTAATACAATAAAATAAAAAGACTAATTATAAGTGTA